>NC_086321.1:257884709-258184709 GCF_036172605.1 Pelobates fuscus
ATCAACCAAATATTGCAACTTGCCACGAGAATAACGAGAATCAAGAAGGGAACGTATCTCGTATTCCTCATTACCATCAACCAGCACAGAGGAAGGGACAATAACAGGATGAGTAAACCTATTACAGATCAAAGGCTTCAGCAAAGAGACATGAAAAACCCTGGGAATACGAAAGGACGAGGGCAACTCAAGACGATAAACTGGGTTAATCCGGGCCACCACCTTATAAGGACCGATGAACCTAGGTGCCAATTTCATAGTGGGTACCTTAAGGCGGATATGTTTCATGCTTAACCAGACCTTATGCCCTGGTTGAAATACAGGGGCAACACGTCTATGCATATCCGCATATTTCTTGTCCAGCGTGGACTTAGTAGACAGGAGAAGTTGAGCTTGCTCCCAAGTCTTCTTTAGGTTCTCCAGGTGTTCATCAACCATCGGCATTCCCTGTGATGAAAACGCTGATGGGAGAACAACCGGATGAAAACCATAGTTCAAGAAAGATAGTTCGAAGGCTCTTGGGAAGGAAACCCTTGTAATTTTGACTTAGAAACCCCATGCTAGGGGCAATGTATAAAGGCCGTGTGTGAAGCCAGCTGTACTTCCAGAACACTGTCTGTCATCCAGTTGCTGCGGAGGAGGTGGGCTATTTACTTGGCATTCGCGGACATTTTTTACTTATAAATGTCTACCCTAAATATCTATGCCTATTTAAAGGTGTTTCCATTCATGTTGTAGATGACAATTGTCCTTACACATTGATTAAGTAACCAATCAGAGAGTTATGAGTCAAATTACACAGCGTGGGAAAATTCCAAAGAAATTTCCCACGCTGTGTAAAATCACACAGAGCACTCTGATTGGTGGATTTCAAACCAACCAATCAGAGTGCTGTGACAGGTAAATGTAGAGACTTACCTGTCAGTCTCTTCATTTACCTGTCAGAGCATTCTGATTGGATGGCTTAAACCCACCAATCAGAGTGCTCTGAGCCTAATCGCAGGGCAGGGCAAGGCTTTATAAGCCTTCCTCTGCCCTGCAGAGCTCAGTCTGCGCAGAGCCCTTGCCGGGTGAAGATGGGTTTTTTTTTTTTTTTGCACTCGTTTTTTTTTTTTAAATTGCATTGGCTATTATGGATTCTTATTTGGCCTTTTTTGGGGCTGAAAGAAGAAGATCTTAGAAGAAAGATTAATTTTTGTACAGGTACTTAGTTAAAGGTCCCCCCTCATTATTTTTAGGGTGAGTGGTGTAGGTAGGGGGTTAATGTTTTTTTTGGGGGGGGTTTGGGGACCCCTAGTAACCCGAGGAGAGGGGGTTAATTTTTTATTTAGGGCACCAACCCGCCGCTCAGGGGTGGGGGCCAGGGGGGAGGACATTAGGTCCCCCCCTAATTAGTATCTAGGGCCCACACCCACCGCTCAGGGGTGGGGCAAGGGGGGAGGACATTAGCCCCCCATATTAGTATTTTAAGGCCCCCACCCACCGCTCAGAGGTGGGGCAGAGGGGAGGACATTAGGTCCCCCCCCAATTAGTATTTTAGGGCCCCCACCCACCGCTCAGTGGTGGGGGCCATGAGGGGCGGACATTAGGTCCCCCCCCTTATTCTGATTTAGGGCCCCACCCGCCGCTCAGGGGTGGGGGCCAGGGGGAGGACATTAGGTCCCCGCCCTAATTAGTATTTTAGGGCCCCCACCCACTGCTCAGGGGTGGGGGCCAGGGGGAGGACCTTAGGCCCCCC
The DNA here is from genome assembly GCF_036172605.1 of Pelobates fuscus. Taxonomy (NCBI): domain Eukaryota; kingdom Metazoa; phylum Chordata; class Amphibia; order Anura; family Pelobatidae; genus Pelobates; species Pelobates fuscus. The sequence continues at coordinate 257,886,448 of NC_086321.1, forward strand.
TTATTAGTATTTAGGGCCTTCACCCACCGCTCAGGGGTGGGGGCCAGGGGGGAGGACATTAGGTCCCCCCCTAATTAGTATTTTAGGGCCCCCACCCACCGCTATTATTGTATACTTTTTATTTAAAATTGTATACAATGTAACATTCTTCTTCTATCACTGGGTAAGTATATTAGTACTTAGGCAATACTGTGCTTCGGAACTTCGGCACTTTGACACTTCGGCACTTTGATACTTTGGAACTTCGGCAACTTCGGCACTTCAGCACTTCGGAACTTCGGCACTTCAACACTTTAGAAATTCGGTAATTTCAGAACTTCTGGACCTCGGCAATTCGGCACTTTGGCAATTCGGACATTCGGAAGTACTTGAATGTCCGAATTGCCCGAAATTCGTCTGAATTCATATTCGGACCAAAACGAATTAGACATGTCTAGTTTATTGCCTTTCTAGACATTCATACAAAGTTATTTTGTTGGGCCAAAGACTCGATAAAATACTTGGGAATCAATGTCACCCCACACACCACCGCGTTATACAATGTGAATTTTCCAAGACTTCTGGAAGCCATTAGCTCGGATTTGAACAGGTGGGATAAACCGCATTTCCGCTGGTTTGGTCGCGTAAATATAATTAAAATGAATGCACTCCCTAGAATATTATACCTTCTGAACACACTTCCAATACAGATCCCACAAGTGTTCTTTAGGAAGATACAGAAACTGTTCACCACATTTATCTGGGCGCACAAACGCCCGAGATTGAGTTACCTCATTCTCACGAGACCCAAAGATAGAGGTGGTATAGGGCTACCCGACGTCTGGCTTTATTACCGGGCTGTCCACCTCAACCGCATCATGGATTGGTCTCACCAAGGGCAATCTAAGTTGTGGATAGCCCTGGAACAAGATTTAATAGGGGAATCACTCAAAATGATCCCTTGGATGATGACACCATCCTCCAAGTGGCCGATCCCCAACCATCCTACAGTGGCACCGACACTAAATCTCTGGAAGAAAACTCTAGGCGGTTCGAGTCTAGCCTCGACCCCTTCACCAATATACCCGATAACACACAACCCGGACTTTTTGGCTGGGAAACAGGGTTTCCTACTTACTTTACCGAATAGTAGCAGGCGGGCTGGTATCATTACTCTATCGGAAGTTACTGGGGAGGGAGGCCTACTACCGGTGACCCACCTGACTGAGGGAAGACCTCCCTCTCTAATGCAAAGATTCCAATATGCACAGATAAAACATTTCCTTGGGGCACAAGGTTTGATCAATTGGAAACATAGGGAACTTACCACATTTGAGGATCTCTGTTTACGTCCCAAAGCTCCTCCAAAAGGGACCTCCTTATGTTATAGGCTTCTACAAACACTTACCCACATCTCATTACCCTACTTTACAAAAGTTTGGGAGACACACATAGTAGATACAATTGAAGAAGACGACTGGACTGTGATATGCAAAACCATTTTTCACTCACATTCTAGTATCCCTCTGCAGGAACTTAACTATAAATTTATCTCTCGATGGTACACCACTCCGACTGACATTAATAGATTCGACCCTTCTTCCTCTCCTGACTGCTGGAGATGTGCCTCACATGCAGGTACATTCCAGCATATATGGTGGACCTGTGACTCAGTGACAAGTTTCTGGAGAGAGGTTTGGAATACAGTCAACTTAGTGATGAACATAACAATACCTTTTAGCCCTGAAGCATTACTACTGTTTCATTTTAATTTCCCAAGACGAAAGTTCAAACACTCTCTCACATATTTTATGTTAACTGCAGCCAAATGATGCCTGGTGAACAACTGGAGGTCGCCTAACCCACCTTCTAAGAAGGAATGGTATCAAAAGATAGAATATTATCACGCCCTGGAGGAACTTAGATGGGGTTCCCTAGACAAATACCATAGGTGCACGGACACTTCCTACAGGGACTACCTAATAACACCAACGCACACCCTTAACTAAGCTAGGGATACAAACCACATGAGGGCACACCAGAGTCGAGTTGTAATTTATAACAGTGCACGGTGGTCTCGTATACGCCACCCATGTTACCGTGGCGCTGTGGGATCAAATGTAGAGTGTATAATTTGTGAATAGTCTTTGTATGTATAGATTATCTTAATGGATGACCAGTGACGGCAAATGAGAAGTCACTTACCTTAACGCACATGTATGTAATTGGATGTTTTGCTGCTTCTTATTTTGGATTTTTATGATCTTTTTTTTCTCCTTTGTCATTCTTTCTCATTCTGACTCTTATACATCTTATGTTCAATGTGTAAGACACCATGAGACTGTATCATTGACAAAATGACAAAAAAAAAAATATATATATATATAAAAGGCTAAAAAAAAAAATATATATATTTAGATTAATGTGAAGATTGTGTGAACATATAAATGTTATTAGCATGCACAGCTCCCAATAAAGGATAAAACAATGAGCACAAAAAAAAAAAAAAAAAAAAAAAAAAATGACAGGCAGAGGCAGGCCACCCCACAGGGGCCGTCGTGGTCGTGGTGCTGTGATTTCCTTTTGCCCTAGAATAATGCCCAATTTTCAGAGGCCACGTACCCTGAACTTGAAAAGTTCTGAGGACATAGTTGACTGGCTAACACAGGACACCCAATCTTCTACAGCTTCCGCTCGGAACCTTGACGCACCATCCTCCTCCAGCTTAGCTTCGGGCACCTCTCAAGATACCACTCACCCACCTGCCGCCACCACCAACACTAGCACCACAGCCGCTTCACTTTATCTGTCAGAGGAGTTATTTCCACATCCGTTTGAAGAAATGAGTGATTTGCAACCATTATTGGCAGAGGATGTAGATAACTGGGATATGTCTCAGTCAGGCAGCATTCCACACATGGATGTACGGTGTGATGATGATGATGTTGTACCCGCTGCTGCTTCCTTTGCTGAGTTGTCAGATACAAGTGAAGCGGTTGATGATGACGATGCGTCCATGGATGTCACGTGGGTGCCCGCTCGGCAAGAAGAAGAACAGGGCGAAAGCTCAGATGTGGAGACAGAGAGGAGGAGACGAGTTGGAAGCAGGGGGAGGTCGTCGCAAGGAGCTAGTGGCACAGTCAGACAGCATGCATCAGCACCCGGGGTCAGCCCGACAGCACGCCAATACACGCATGCTGTGTCCACCACCAGAATGCCGTCATTGCAGAGCTCAGCAGTGTGGCATTTTTTTGTGTGTCTGCCTCTGACAACATGCCATTTGCAACCTGTGCCAAAAGAAACTGAGTCATGGGAAGTCCAACACCCACCTAGGTACAACTGCTTTGCGTAGGCACATGATCGCACATCACAAACGCCTATGGGATCAACACATGAGTACAAGCAGCACACAAACTCAAAGCCGCCATCCTCCTCCTGGTCCAGCATCTTCAGCCACGTCAACCACTGCTGTCCTCCTTGCCCCCTCTCAACCATCTGCCACTCCGTCTCTCGCCTTGAGCAGTTCCCGCTCATCTGCCCACAGTCAGGTGTCTGTCAAGGACATGTTTGAGCATAAGAAGCCAATGTCAGAAAGTCACCCCCTTGCCCAGCGTCTGACACCTGGCTTGTCTGAACTATTAGCCCGCCAGCTTTTACCATACAAGCTGGTGGAGTCTGAGGCGTTCCAAAAATTTGTGGCTATTGGGATACCGCAGTGGAAGGTACCTGGACGAAATTTCTTTGCACAAAAGGCAATCCCCAACCTGTACTAGATTGTGCAAAAGGAAGTAATGGCATGTCTGGCACACAGTGTTGGGGCAAGGGTCCATCTGACCACTGATACCTGGTCTGCAAAGCATGGTCAGGGCAGGTATATCACCTACACTGCGCATTGGGTAAACCTGCTGATGGCTGCCAAGCATGGAATGCGTTGCTCTGCAGAGGAGTTGGTGACAACGCCACGACTTGCAGGCAGGCCTGCTGCCACCTCCTCTTCTCCTCCTACTCCATCCTCTTCCATAACCTCCTCGGCTGAGTCCTCTTCTGCTGCTGCGTCTTGCTCCACATCAACAGCACCCCCCGAGCTCCCCAGGTACTATTCCACATCCCGATACGGCAGTGTCATGCTGTCTTGGGTTTGACTTGCTTGAAAGCAGAGAGTCACATCGGACAAGCACTCCTGTCCGCCCTGAACGCACAGGTGGAAAAGTGGCTGACTCCGCAGCAACTGGATATCGGCAAAGTGGTTTTTGACAATGGAACAAATTTTTTGGCGGCATTGAAGTTGGGCAAGTTGACACATGTGCCGTGCATGGCACATGTGTGTAATCTGATCGTACAACGCTTTGTGCATAAGTACACAGGCTTACAGGACGTCCTGAAGCAGGCCAGGAAGGTGTGTGGACATTTCAGGCGTTCCTACGCTGCCATGGCGCACTTTGCAGATATCCAGCGGTGAAACAACATGCCAGTCAGGCGCTTGATTTGCGACAGCCCGACACGTTGGAATTCAACACTCCTAATGTTCGACCACCTGCTCCAACAAGAAAAAGCCGTTAATGAATATTTGTATGACCGGGGTGCTAGGACAGCCTCTGGGGAGCTGGGAATTTTTTTGCCACGTTACTGGACGCTCATGCGCAATGCCTGTAGGCTCACGCGTCCTTTTGTGGAGGTGACAAACCTAGTCAGTCACCCCGAAGGCACCATCAGTGACATCATACCATTTGTTTTCTTCCTGGAGTGTGCCCTGCGAAGAGTGCTGGATCAGGTCGTAGATGAGCGTGAAGAGGAAGAGGAACAGTTGTGGTCACCATCACCACCAGAAACAGCCTTATCTGCATCGCTTGCTGGATCTGCGGCAACGCTGGAAGAGGATTGTGAGGAAGAGGAGTCAGAGGAGGAATGTGGCTTTGAGGAGGAGGAGGAAGACCAACCACAACAGGCATCCCATGGTGCTCGTTCTCACCTATCTGGTACCCGTGGTGTTGCACGTGGCTGGGGGGAAGAACATACCTTCATTGAGATCACTGAGGAGGAGGAACGGGAAATGAGTAGCTCGGCATCCAACCTTGTGCACATGGGGTCTTTTATGCTGTCGTGCCTGTTGAGGGACCCTCGTATAAAAAGGCTGAAGGAGAACGACCTGTACTGGGTGTCCACGCTACTAGACCCCTGGTAAAAGCAGAAAGTGGCTGAAATGTTACCAAATTACAACAAGTCGGAAAGGATGCAGCATTTGCTAAATAAATTAAAAAGTATGCTTTACACAGCGTATAAGGGTGATGTCACAGCACAACGGGAATCTAACAGGGGAAGAGGTGAAAGTAATCCTCCTCCTCCCACGACCACGCCGGCAAGGACAGGACACTTTAAAGACGTGTTGTTGATGGAGGACATTTTTAAGTCCTACGCATCGCCACCGCCATTCGGGATCCACCCTCAGAGAACACCTCGACCGACAGGTAGCAGACTACTTCGCCTTAACTGCAGATATCGACACACTGAGGAGCGATGAACCCCTTCCCTACTGGGAGTGCAGGCTTGACCTGTGGCCTGAGCTATCCCAATTTGCGATAGAACTTCTGGCCTGCCCCGCTTCAAGTGTCCTGTCAGAAAGGACCTTCAGTGCAGCAGGAGAGAAGTCACTGAGAAGAGAAGTCGCCTACGTCAAAAAAGTCTAGATTGCCTCACCTTTATTAAGATGAATGAGGGACGGATCCCAAAGGGACTGACAGTGGGCGATACATTCGACTAAAAAAGGCCTGATGAGATCAGCTGCCTTTGGCTAAAAATGGTGACTTTATGTAGGAGGAACAGTCCCTATTCTGCTCTGTGTCTGTGTGTATCAGGGTCCCTGAGGACAGGTGTCAATCCATATCTGCCAAGTGACCCTATGTAGGAGGAACAGTCCCTATTCTGCTCTGTGTCAGTGTGTATCAGGGTCCCTGAGGACAGGTGTCAATCCATATCTGCCAAGTGACCCTATGTAGGGGGAACAGTCCCTATTCTGCTCTGTGTCAGTGTGTATCAGGGTCTCTGAGGACAGGTGTCAATCCATATCTGCCAAGTGACCTTATGTAGGAGGAACAGTCCCTATTCTGCTCTGTGTCAGTGTGTATCAGGGTCCCTGAGGACAGGTGTCAATCCATATCTGCCAAGTGACCCTATGTAGGGGGAACAGTCCCTATTCTGCTCTGTGTCAGTGTGTATCAGGGTCTCTGAGGACAGGTGTCAATCCATATCTGCCAAGTGACCTTATGTAGGAGGAACAGTCCCTATTCTGCTCTGTGTCAGTGTGTATCAGGGTCCCTGAGGACAGGTGTCAATCCATATCTACCAAGTGACCCTATGTAGGGGGAGCAGTCCCTATTCTGCTCTGTGTCAGTGTGTATCAGGGATCATTAGGATAGGTGTCAATCCATATCTGCCAAGTGACCCTATGTAGAGGGAACAGTCCATATTCTGCTCTGTGTCAGTGTGTATCAGAGATCATTAGGATAGGTGTCAATCCATATCTGCCAAGTGACCCTATGTAGGGGGAACAGTCTCTATTCTTCTCTGTGTCAGTGTGTATCAGGGTCCATGAGGACAGGTGTTAATCCATATCTGCCAAGTGACCCTATGTAGGGGGAACAGTCCCTATTCTGCTCTGTGTCAGTGTGTATCAGGGTCTCTGAGGACAGGTGTCAATCCATATCTGCCAAGTGACCTTATGTAGGAGGAACAGTCCCTATTCTGCTCTGTGTCAGTGTGTATCAGGGTCCCTGAGGACAGGTGTCAATCCATATCTGCCAAGTGACCTTATGTAGGAGGAACAGTCCCTATTCTGCTCTGTGTCAGTGTGTATCAGGGTCCCTGAGGACAGGTGTCAATCCATATCTACCAAGTGACCCTATGTAGGGGGAACAGTCCCTATTCTGCTCAGTGTCAGTGTGTATCAGAGATCATTAGGATAGGTGTCAATCCATATCTGCCAAGTGACCCTATGTAGGGGGAACAGTCTCTATTCTTCTCTGTGTCAGTGTGTATAAGGGTCCATGAGGACAGGTGTCAATCCATATCTGCCAAGTGACCCTATGTAGGAGGAACAGTCCCTATTCTGCTCTGTGTCAGTGTGTATCAGGGTCCCTGAGGACAGGTGTCAATCCATATCTGCCAAGTGACCCTATGTAGGGGGAACAGTCCCTATTCTGCTCTGTGTCAGTGTGTATCAGGGTCTCTGAGGACAGGTGTCAATCCATATCTGCCAAGTGACCTTATGAAGGAGGAACAGTCCCTATTCTGCTCTGTGTCAGTGTGTATCAGGGTCCCTGAGGACAGGTGTCAATCCATATCTACCAAGTGACCCTATGTAGGGGGAGCAGTCCCTATTCTGCTCTGTGTCAGTGTGTATCAGGGATCATTAGGATAGGTGTCAATCCATATCTGCCAAGTGACCCTATATAGAGGGAACAGTCCATATTCTGCTCTGTGTCAGTGTGTATCAGGGTCCCTGAGGACAGGTGTCAATCCATATCTGCCAAGTGACCCTATGTAGGGGGAACAGTCCCTATTCTGCTCTGTATCAGTGTGTATCAGGGATCATTAGTATAGGTGTCAATCCATATCTGCCAAGTGACCCTATGTAGGGGGAACAATCCCTATTCTGCTCTGTGTCAGTGTGTATCAGGGTCCCTGAGGACAGGTGTCAATCCATATCTGCCAAGTGACCCTATGTAGGGGGAACAGTCCCTATTCTGCTCTGTGTCAGTGTGTATCAGGGTCCCTGAGGACAGGTGTCAATCCATATCTGCCAAGTGACCCTATGTAGGAGGAACAGTCCATATTCTGCTCTGTGTCCAGTGTGTATCAGGGTCCCTGAGGACAGGTGTCAATCCATATCTGCCAAGTGACCCTATGTAGGGGGAACAGTCCCTATTCTGCTCTGTGTCAGTGTGTATCAGGGATCATTAGGATAGGTGTCAATCCATATCTTCCAAGTGACCCTATGTAGGGGGAAGAGTCCCTATTCTGCTCTGTGTCAGTGTGTATCAGGGTCTCTGAGGACAGGTGTCAATCCATATCTGCCAAGTGACCCTATGTAGGGGGAACAGTCCCTATTCTGCTCTGTGTCAGTGTGTATTAGGGGTCCTTAGGATAGGTGTCAATCCATATCTGTCAAGTGACCCTATGTAGGGGGAACAGTCCCTATTCTGCTCTGTGTCAGTGTGTATCAGGGATCCTTAGGATAGGTGTCAATCCATATCTGCCAAGTGACCCTATGTAGGAGGAACAGTCCCTATTCTGCTCTGTGTCAGTGTGTATCAGGGTCTCTGAGGACAGGTGTCAATCCATATCTGCCAAGTGACCCTATGTAGGGGGAACAGTCTCTATTCTGCGCTGTGTCAGTGTGTATCAGGGATCCTTAGGATAGGTGTCAATCCATAGCTGCCAAGTGACCCTATGTAGGGGGAACAGTCCCTATTCTGCTCTGTGTCAGTGTGTATAAGGGATCCTTAGGATAGGTGTCAATCCATATCTGCCAAGTGACCTTATGTAGGAGGAACAGTCCCTATTCTGCTCTGTGTCAGTGTGTATCAGGGTCCCTGAGGACAGGTGTCAATCCATATCTACCAAGTGACCCTATGTAGGGGGAACAGTCCCTATTCTGCTCAGTGTCAGTGTGTATCAGAGATCATTAGGATAGGTGTCAATCCATATCTGCCAAGTGACCCTATGTAGGGGGAACAGTCTCTATTCTTCTCTGTGTCAGTGTGTATAAGGGTCTCTGAGTACAGGTGTCAATCCATATCTGCCAAGTGACCCTATGTAGGAGGAACAGTCCCTATTCTGCTCTGTGTCAGTGTGTATCAGGGTCCCTGAGGACAGGTGTCAATCCATATCTGCCAAGTGACCCTATGTAGGGGGAACAGTCCCTATTCTGCTCTGTGTCAGTGTGTATCAGGGTCTCTGAGGACAGGTGTCAATCCATATCTGCCAAGTGACCTTATGAAGGAGGAACAGTCCCTATTCTGCTCTGTGTCAGTGTGTATCAGGGTCCCTGAGGACAGGTGTCAATCCATATCTACCAAGTGACCCTATGTAGGGGGAGCAGTCCCTATTCTGCTCTGTGTCAGTGTGTATCAGGGATCATTAGGATAGGTGTCAATCCATATCTGCCAAGTGACCCTATATAGAGGGAACAGTCCATATTCTGCTCTGTGTCAGTGTGTATCAGGGTCCCTGAGGACAGGTGTCAATCCATATCTGCCAAGTGACCCTATGTAGGGGGAACAGTCCCTATTCTGCTCTGTATCAGTGTGTATCAGGGATCATTAGTATAGGTGTCAATCCATATCTGCCAAGTGACCCTATGTAGGGGGAACAATCCCTATTCTGCTCTGTGTCAGTGTGTATCAGGGTCCCTGAGGACAGGTGTCAATCCATATCTGCCAAGTGACCCTATGTAGGGGGAACAGTCCCTATTCTGCTCTGTGTCAGTGTGTATCAGGGTCCCTGAGGACAGGTGTCAATCCATATCTGCCAAGTGACCCTATGTAGGAGGAACAGTCCATATTCTGCTCTGTGTCCAGTGTGTATCAGGGTCCCTGAGGACAGGTGTCAATCCATATCTGCCAAGTGACCCTATGTAGGGGGAGCAGTCCCTATTCTGCTCTGTGTCAGTGTGTATCAGGGATCATTAGGATAGGTGTCAATCCATATCTTCCAAGTGACCCTATGTAGGGGGAAGAGTCCCTATTCTGCTCTGTGTCAGTGTGTATCAGGGTCTCTGAGGACAGGTGTCAATCCATATCTGCCAAGTGACCCTATGTAGGGGGAACAGTCCCTATTCTGCTCTGTGTCAGTGTGTATTAGGGGTCCTTAGGATAGGTGTCAATCCATATCTGTCAAGTGACCCTATGTAGGGGGAACAGTCCCTATTCTGCTCTGTGTCAGTGTGTATCAGGGATCCTTAGGATAGGTGTCAATCCATATCTGCCAAGTGACCCTATGTAGGGGGAACAGTCCCTATTCTGCTCTGTGTCAGTGGGTATCAGGGATCCTTAGGATAGGTGTCAATCCATATCTGCCAAGTGACCCTATGTAGGAGGAACAGTCCCTATTCTGCTCTGTGTCAGTGTGTATCAGGGTCTCTGAGGACAGGTGTCAATCCATATCTGCCAAGTGACCCTATGTAGGGGGAACAGTCTCTATTCTGCGCTGTGTCAGTGTGTATCAGGGATCCTTAGGATAGGTGTCAATCCATAGCTGCCAAGTGACCCTATGTAGGGGGAACAGTCCCTATTCTGCTCTGTGTCAGTGTGTATAAGGGATCCTTAGGATAGGTGTCAATCCATATCTGCCAAGTGACCTTTTGTAGGAGGAACAGTCCCTATTCTGCTCTGTGTCAGTGTGTATCAGGGTCCCTGAGGACAGGTGTCAATCCATATCTACCAAGTGACCCTATGTAGGGGGAACAGTCCCTATTCTGCTCAGTGTCAGTGTGTATCAGAGATCATTAGGATAGGTGTCAATCCATATCTGCCAAGTGACCCTATGTAGGGGGAACAGTCTCTATTCTTCTCTGTGTCAGTGTGTATAAGGGTCTCTGAGTACAGGTGTCAATCCATATCTGCCAAGTGACCCTATGTAGGAGGAACAGTCCCTATTCTGCTCTGTGTCAGTGTGTATCAGGGTCCCTGAGGACAGGTGTCAATCCATATCTGCCAAGTGACCCTATGTAGGGGGAACAGTCCCTATTCTGCTCTGTGTCAGTGTGTATCAGGGTCTCTGAGGACAGGTGTCAATCCATATCTGCCAAGTGACCTTATGAAGGAGGAACAGTCCCTATTCTGCTCTGTGTCAGTGTGTATCAGGGTCCCTGAGGACAGGTGTCAATCCATATCTACCAAGTGACCCTATGTAGGGGGAGCAGTCCCTATTCTGCTCTGTGTCAGTGTGTATCAGGGATCATTAGGATAGGTGTCAATCCATATCTGCCAAGTGACCCTATATAGAGGGAACAGTCCATATTCTGCTCTGTGTCAGTGTGTATCAGGGTCCCTGAGGACAGGTGTCAATCCATATCTGCCAAGTGACCCTATGTAGGGGGAACAGTCCCTATTCTGCTCTGTATCAGTGTGTATCAGGGATCATTAGTATAGGTGTCAATCCATATCTGCCAAGTGACCCTATGTAGGGGGAACAATCCCTATTCTGCTCTGTGTCAGTGTGTATCAGGGTCCCTGAGGACAGGTGTCAATCCATATCTGCCAAGTGACCCTATGTAGGGGGAACAGTCCCTATTCTGCTCTGTGTCAGTGTGTATCAGGGTCCCTGAGGACAGGTGTCAATCCATATCTGCCAAGTGACCCTATGTAGGAGGAACAGTCCATATTCTGCTCTGTGTCCAGTGTGTATCAGGGTCCCTGAGGACAGGTGTCAATCCATATCTGCCAAGTGACCCTATGTAGGGGGAACAGTCCCTATTCTGCTCTGTGTCAGTGTGTATCAGGGATCATTAGGATAGGTGTCAATCCATATCTTCCAAGTGACCCTATGTAGGGGGAAGAGTCCCTATTCTGCTCTGTGTCAGTGTGTATCAGGGTCTCTGAGGACAGGTGTCAATCCATATCTGCCAAGTGACCCTATGTAGGGGGAACAGTCCCTATTCTGCTCTGTGTCAGTGTGTATTAGGGGTCCTTAGGATAGGTGTCAATCCATATCTGTCAAGTGACCCTATGTAGGGGGAACAGTCCCTATTCTGCTCTGTGTCAGTGTGTATCAGGGATCCTTAGGATAGGTGTCAATCCATATCTGCCAAGTGACCCTATGTAGGGGGAACAGTCCCTATTCTGCTCTGTGTCAGTGTGTATCAGGGATCCTTAGGATAGGTGTCAATCCATATCTGCCAAGTGACCCTATGTAGGAGGAACAGTCCCTATTCTGCTCTGTGTCAGTGTGTATCAGGGTCTCTGAGGACAGGTGTCAATCCATATCTGCCAAGTGACCCTATGTAGGGGGAACAGTCTCTATTCTGCGCTGTGTCAGTGTGTATCAGGGATCCTTAGGATAGGTGTCAATCCATAGCTGCCAAGTGTCCCTATGTAGGGGGAACAGTCCCTATTCTGCTCTGTGTCAGTGTGTATAAGGGATCCTCAGGATAGGTGTCAATCCATATCTGCCAAGTGACCTTATGTAGGAGGAACAGTCCCTATTCTGCTCTGTGTCAGTGTGTATCAGGGTCCCTGAGGACAGGTGTCAATCCATATCTACCAAGTGACCCTATGTAGGGGGAGCAGTCCCTATTCTGCTCTGTGTCAGTGTGTATCAGGGATCATTAGGATAGGTGTCAATCCATATCTGCCAAGTGACCCTATGTAGAGGGAACAGTCCATATTCTGCTCTGTGTCAGTGTGTATCAGGGTCTCTGAGTACAGGTGTCAATCCATATCTGCCAAGTGACCCTATGTAGGGGGAGCAGTCCCTATTCTGCTCTGTGTCAGTGTGTATCAGGGATCATTAGGATAGGTGTCAATCCATATCTGCCAAGTTACCCTATGTAGAGGGAACAGTCCATATTCTGCTCTGTGTCAGTGTGTATCAGGGTCTCTGAGGACAGGTGTCAATCCATATCTGCCAAGTGACCCTATGTAGGGGGAACAGTCCCTATTCTGCACTGTGTCAGTGTGTACCAGGGTCCCTGAGGACAGGTGTCAATCCATATCTGCCAAGTGACCCTATGTAAGAGGAAGAGTCCATATTCTGCTCTGTGTCCAGTGTGTATCAGGGTCCCTGAGGACAGGTGTCAATCCATATCTGCCAAGTGACCCTATGTAGGGAGAACAGTCCCTATTCTGCTCTGTGTCAGTGTGTATCAGGGATCATTAGGATAGGTGTCAATCCATATCTTCCAAGTGACCCTATGTAGGGGGAAGAGTCCCTATTCTGCTCTGTGTCAGTGTGTATCAGGGTCTCTGAGGACAGGTGTCAATCCATATCTGCCAAGTGACCCTATGTAGGGGGAACAGTCCCTATTCTGCTCTTTGTCAGTGTGTATCAGGGATCATTAGGATAGGTGTCAATCCATATCTGCCAAGTGACCCTATGTAGAGGGAACAGTCCCTATTCTGCTCTGTGTCAGTGTGTATCAGGGTCCCTGAGGATAGGTTTCAATCCATATCTGCCAAGTGACCCTATGTAGGGGGAACAGTCCCTATTCTGCTCTTTGTCAGTGTGTATCAGGGATTATTAGGATAGGTGTCAATCCATATCTGCCAAGTGACCCTATGTAGGGGGAACAGTCCCTATTCTGCACTGTGTCAGTGTGTATCAGGGATCATTAGGATAGGTGTCAATCCATATCTGCCCAGTGACCATATGTAGGGGGAACAGTCCCTATTCTGCTCTTTGTCAGTGTGTATCAGGGATCATTAGGATAGGTGTCAATCCATATCTGCCAAGTGACCCTATGTAGGGGAAACAGTCCCTATTCTGCACTGTGTCAGTGTGTATCAGGGATCCTTAGGATAGGTGTCAATCCATATCTGCCAAGTGACCCTATGTATGGGGAACAGTCCCTATTCTGCTCTGTGTCAGTGTGTATCAGGGTCTCTGAGGACAGGTGTCAATCCATATCTGCCAAGTGACCCTATGTAGGGGGAACAGTCTCTGTTCTGCTCTGTGTCAGTGTGTATCAGGGATCCTTAGGATAGGTGTCAATCCATATGTGCCAAGTGACCCTATGTAGGGGGAACAGTCCCTATTCTGCTCTGTGTCAGTGTGTATAAGGGATCCTTAGGATAGGTGTCAATCCATATCTGCCAAGTGACCCTATGTAGGGGGAACAATCCCTATTCTGCTCTGTGTCAGTCTGTATCAGAGTCTCTGAGGTCAGGTGTCAATCCATATGTCAAGGTGTCAATATGTCATATGTCAGGTGTCAATCCATATCCATTGTGATTTAGGAATGTTAGTTGATTTATGCCCTTTATGGATTAAAACCAGACTCTGCATCAACTGTGTAATTTTCCATGGGATTTTTGCCATGGATCCTCCTCCGGCATGCCACAGTCCAGGTGTTAGTCCCCTTGAAACAACTTTTCCATCACAATTGTGGCCAGAAAGAGTCCCTATGGGTTTTAAAATTCGCCTGCCCATTGAAGTCTATGGTGGTTCGCCCGGTTCGCCGGTTCGCGAACGTCTGCGGAAGTTCGTGTTCGCCGTACGCGAACCGAAAATTTAGTGTTCGCGACATCACTACTCCTGTCTACACTACCTCTCTAAACTGGTATATGTAGAAACGAAATGATACTGACTACCTTCTTATCATCAGCCTTCAAAAATACCAAATTAATTATTATTATTATTATTATTATTATTATTATTATTATAAATTTCTTTTTTTTACTTTATTAATGATGTGGCTGTCTTGCAAGTGCTGGTCAGTTGCCACAAAATTAACCATCACGCCACCGCAGTTTGTTTTCACTATTCACGGTGACTGCTGGCAACTGAAAATAGCTTAGATTTATTTTTTAAATCTGAGCCCAGATTTGAAGTCTCTGGGCCACAATTGCATTAATTTGGTCCCGATTTCAGCCATAGAAACATAGAAACATAGAAACATAGAATATGAAGGCAGTTAAGAACCATTCGGCTCATTTAGTCTGCTCGGTTTTCTAAATACTTTCATTAGTCTCTGGCCTTATCGTATAGCTAGGATAGCCTGATGCCTATCCCACGCATGCTTAAACTCCTTCACTGTGTTAACCTCTACCACTTCAGCACGAAGGCTATTCCATGCATCCACTACCCTCTCAGTAAGTAATAGGAAGTATTATTTTTAAACATTTGCCCCTCTAATTTAAGAATATGTCCTCTTGTGGTGGTAGTTTTTCTTCTTTTAAATATAGTCTCATCCTACTGTGTTGATTCCCTTTGTGTATTTACATGTATGTATCATATCCCCCCTGTCTCACCTTTCTTCCAAGCTATACATGTTAACAGTGGTGTATCCTGGTTTTGTGCTGCCCTAGGCAGGACAAAACTCAGGTGCCCCTCTCCCCCCTCCCCCAACCCCGCGACACCCCCAACCAACCCTTCCCCCCCATCCCGCCTTCTAAATACACACACACACACAAATTCACTGACAGATACACATACACTAGCTAACAGACACACACACTCACTAGCAGACACACACACTCACTAGCAGACACACACACTCACTAGCAGACACACACACTCACTAACAGACACACACACTCACTAACAGACACACACACTCACTGTCAGACACACACACTCACTGTCAGACACACACACTCTCTGTCAGACACACACACTCTCTGTCAGACACACACACTCACTGTCAGACACACACACACTCTCTGATATATAATATATTATAATATAATATATAATATAATGTAATATAATATAATATAATAATATATAATATAATATAATGTAATATAATATATAATAATATATAATATAATATAATAATATAATATATATAATATATTTATTATATATATTATATATTATTATATTATATATATTATATATTATTATATTATATATATTTGATATATATAATATAATATAATATAAATAATATAATAATATATAATATTAATAATATAATAATATATAATATATATAATATAATAATATATAATATATATAATATAATAATATATAATATATAATATATATAATAATATATAATTCATTTAACCTACCCCCCAGCCTCCTTACCTTTGGGAATGCTGGGGGGGGGGTTTCTCTATCTCCCTGGGGTCTAGTGGGGCTGCCGGTCGGGCTGTTGGGCTGGTTGCTGGGCGGGCGGCTGGCGAGGGAGTTCTTCCTCTGAGCTCTCTGCTCAGCTCCCTTGCGCGCCGCAGAGTGAGGCTGGGAGCCGGAAGATGACGTCATATCGCGCGAGGGAGCTGAGCAGATCGCTCAGAGGAAGAGCTCCCTCGCCAGCCGCCCGCCCGACCAGCCCATCAGCCCGACCAGCAGCCCAGTTAGCCGCAAGGCTAACAAGGCACTTGCCCTGGGCATTTGGGGGCGGCGTTTTTTGCTGCCCCCTGGAAAATGCCGCCCAAGGCAAATGCCTTGTTTGCCTTGCGGCTAAAACGCCCCTGCATGTTAAGATCATTTAACCTTTCCTGGTAAGTTTTATCCTGTAATCCATAAACCAGTTTAGTAGACCTTCTCTGAACGCTCTCCAAATTATTAATATCCTTCTGAAGATATGGTCTCCAGTACTGAGTACAATACTCCAAGTGAGGTCTCACCAGTGTTCTGTACAATGGCATGAGCTAATACCTCTCCCTATCCAAACAAGCATTCTGCTAGTATTTCCTGCTGCTCTATTACATTGTCTGCCTACCTTTAAGTCATCTGACATAACTACCCCAAATCTCTTTTCTCAGATGTTGTGGTCAGGACTCTATCAAAACTTCTACACTCTGCCCTTGGGTTTTTTTTTGGGTTGCACTATTTTGCACTTATCCACATTAAATGTCAGTTGCCACAGCCCTTACTATTTTTCTAGTTTACCTAAATCATTTACCATTTGGCTTATCTCTCCTGGAACATCATCCCTGTTACATATCTTTGTATCATAAGCAAAAATACATACCTTACCATCAAGACCTTCTGCAATATCAGTAATAAAACCTTTTAAAGGGAATGGGTCCAAGTGCAGATCCCTGAGGTACCATACTGGTAACAAGACCTCTGTTGCCTGTCATTTAGCCACTGCCTAACCCATTTTAACCAAATCTAGGTAAGCAATGTCTACTGCACCACTCAGATCTATTATTTTAGTTACCCAATAAATAAAAAATAGTTTGGCATGATCTCCCTGAAGTAAACTCATGTTGTCTCTGATCTTGAAATCCATGTGATTTTAGATGTTCAACAATCCTATCCTTTAACATGGTTTCCATTACTTTCCCCACTACTGAAGGAAGGAGGACTGGCCTATAGTTGCCCGACTCCTCCCTACTACCTTTATCCTTTATTGTGAATACGCACAACATTCGCAAATTTCCAATCTTCTGGGACTACTTCTGTTAATAATGATTGGTTAAATAAATCTGTTAATGGTTTTGCTAGTACACCACTATGTTCTATTAATACCTTCGGCTGCATTCCATTAGGCCCCATTGACTTATTTGTCTTTACTTTTGACAGTTGAAATAAACTTTAAACTCACATGTAACAAATTAATAAT
Organism: Pelobates fuscus; assembly: GCF_036172605.1. Classification (NCBI taxonomy): domain Eukaryota; kingdom Metazoa; phylum Chordata; class Amphibia; order Anura; family Pelobatidae; genus Pelobates; species Pelobates fuscus. Next base: position 257,903,660 of record NC_086321.1, read on the forward strand.
TTGTCCTTTTTCCAAATTCACGATGGTTTTGCCCTATTCAGAACAGAACCATTCGGACTTAAGTGAATAACCCCAATTGTCTGGTTACCTGTGTCTACTTACCCTCCTTGCTGTCCCAAGTGCCTGGCATTAGTGAATAACCCTGACAGTCATTTTTATCCTACTCATATATTTGCAACATGTTCAGAATAAAGCCTTGGTCATGCTTTAAAACATGCAAATCAAGTTTCTTGTTGTTGTTACTGTGAGTAAATAGAGTAAATTGTCAAGCTGGATAGCTACGAAATTTGCTGTGTCAAAGTTGAATAAACTAAACTATCAACTATGGAAGTTTTAGATGGAAATGCTGATGTCAAAACATAACATTTGGATGTACTCATCAAAATCAGACCAACTGATAGCCCAACTGAATATTTAATTAAATAATGAATTGCAATAAATTACATACAGCATAGTAATCAAAGGTCATCGGGATAAAAGAAGCACAGATTATGTGAACAGAGTACATCAGCTCATCAAAACACTTTTACATCAAAAGACTGCATGCAGCATGAATTTTTATATGAAATACCAATAGTATAGCTAACACTAGTTTTTACTTAGTGGGTGTAGGAGTGATACAAAAGGTCGTAGGTAGCATGAGTCCCGAGGTGCATAGTAGGGATTCCAACTCCAGAGGACCATGTGCTTTCTAGGTAGTCCCTCCGTAGGAGAAAAGAAGCACTTGTGGGGTCCCACATCTGTAAGGAATTCCTCTAGTGTGGAGGTGTTGGAGGAGTGGTTGTAGGGTCTTCAACCAAGTGAGGCTGCTATTGGTGAGGTCTGTAAAGATTGACAGAGAAGAGCCTGCAAAAGACAGTGGGTTTTTCCCCCTGAGAGCTGCAAGGAGCAAAGCCCTACCCTAGAGCAACTGAAAGCCAACGATGAGGTCAGTAGTAGCTTTCGACTTGGCTCTCGCTGGTTTAGGTATCCGGAGCATACCGTCAACCCTCAGGGCTTTTGCCTGTTTAGGTGGCATAAGGGTAGCAAAGAGACGTCTAATAAATGTGGGTGCCTCAATAGGCCCTCAGGTATGCCCTTGACAGGAGTGGGCTGGCACCAGAAATGTTGGGGCCCCTGACACAGCCCACCATCTGGGCCCCCTAGGGCCCACCCCCCATGTCAATCCACATGACCTGCCCCAAGTCTGCCCCATGACCCGCCCCCAAATCCACCCACAGGGCCCATCTTAAGTCCACCCACAAGGATGAAGTGTGTATGTACTGAATTTGTTTGTGTGTGTATAGTGGCTATAGAATGTGTGTAGTGGATACAAAGTGCGTGAGTAAAGTGGATACGCTGTTTATAGTGGATTCAGATTGTATGTTTGTGTAGTGGACAGAGTGTGTGTGTATAGTGGATGTATTGTGTGTATAGTGAATGCAGTGTGTGTGTTTGTGTACTGGATGTAGTATGTGAATAGTGAATGAAGATTGCGTGTTTGTGTAGTGGATGTAGTGTGTGTGTATATTTAATGCAGAGTGTGTGTTTGTGTAGTGCATGTAGTGTGCGTGTGTATAGTGAATACAGTGTGTCTGTGTAGTGGATATAGTGTTTGTGTGTATAGTAAATGCAGAGTGTGTGTTTGTGTAGTGGATATAGTGTGTGTGTGTATAGTAAATGCAGTGTGTGTTTGTGTAGTGGAAGTAGTGTGTATATAGTGACTGCAGAGGGTATGTGTAGTGGATGTAGTGTGTGTATAGTGAATGCAGAGTGTGTTTTTGTGTAGTGGATGCTGTGTGTGTGTGTAGTGGATGATGTGTGTAGTGGATGCAGTTTGTGTGTTTATGTGGTTTATGGTGTGTTTATGTGGTGGATGATGTGCATGGTTGTGTAGTGGATGATGTGTGTGTGGTTGTGTAGTGGATGATGTGTGTTTATGTGGTGCATGATGTGTATTGTGTAGTGCATGATGTGTGTGGTTGTGTAGTGGATGCATTTTGTGTTTTTATGTAGTGGATGATGTGTGTGGTTGTGTAGTGGATGCAGTTTGTGTGTTTATGTTGTGGATGATGTGTGTGGTTGTGTAGTGGATGAAAGGATGATATGGATGGTTGTGAAGTGGATGATGTGGATGGTTGTGTAGTGGATGCAGTTTGTGTGTTTATGTGGTGGATGATGTGTGTGGTTGTGTAGTGGATGATGTGTATGGTTGTGTAGTGGATGATGTGTATGATTGTGTAGTGGATGCAGTTTGTGTGTCTATGTGGTAGATGATGTGTGTGGTTGTGTAGTGGATGATGTGTGTGATTGTGTAGTGGATGATGTGTGTGGTTGTGTAGTGGATGATGTGTGTGGTTGTGTAGTGCATGATGTGTGGGGTTGTGTAGTGGATGATGTGTATGGTTGTGTAGTGGATGCAGTTTGTGTGTTTATGTAGTGGATGATGTGTATGGTTGTGTAGTGGATGATGTGTGTGGTTGTGTAGTGGATGATGTGTGTGGTTGTGTAGTGGATGCAGTCTGTTTGATGATGTATGTGTGTGGTGGATGTGTGACAAATGCTGCTGGGAGGTATTTTTTTTTTTTTTTTAATGAAGATTTTTTGTAATAAAAAAAAAATGTATTCCCCCCTCCCTGCCTCTTACCTGTAGCCAGGGAGGGGGGACACTGGATTCCCTGGTGGTCTGGTGGCTCCATTTGTTGGGCCAGCAAGGAGGAGCCCAGCAGACACCCTCCATGTTCTCCCTCCTGCAGCCAGTGCTCTATTTATTACGCGAGCCCAGCATGCATTGCGTGCCGCGGCAACGCTTTACTGCTGTGGCTCGCGAGAGTGCTGGAAGGGAAGGTAAGTATATCCTGGACCCGCAGAGGCATATATACATAGCGGTACCTGCTATGTATATATGCAGATTAAAGGGGTGGGGGCCAGGGCATGAAGAGGATTACCTGTGCAGTGCCCTAGGCCAATGCCCTAGGCAACAAATTCAATGCCATAAATGTTTGATCATAATGATATTAATGTAACGTCTCTTTCAGAACATTGACAGCTTCTTAAAAATCCTACATTATTCTTTAGTTATGATAACGTCTGTGCTTGACTCCTCTTTTGGACACTACTAACAACAAAGACGAGGGGTAAAGGGAACTAAAATAATCAGATAAAACACTGCCAAAAAAGCTCCTGGGAATAAAACGTTTGTCAGTCCCCAGCTTTTACCAATTTAAATTCTTGGCAGTGTATAAAAAAAGTGCAAGGTATTTGAGACTACAATCCCTCAGGTACTAAATCTCTTGTTTCCTGGCACTACATGAATGTTATTGGAGTGAAAATCTAGCACCACGCCACCAGATTTCCAGAGCTGCTCATATTTAAACTTTAAAGAATAAAAAATCATTTTTTTGTTCTTTGCTCATTTGGAAAGCTCATAACTTTAGTCTGGCTCAGCTTTTTTTTCTGATAACAATGTTCATCATAAACTTCAAGAAAAAAGATAGTCATGTAGAGAATGTCACATGTTTTATTGCTGCACTAATGCTATTTTTGTTATAAAGGTCATGCTTACTGAGCCATTAAGCACATACATCTCCTAAGGATCGGAGTATGAAAGCATTTTTTTGCTCTTTTAATATGTTCATCTGCTTGCAATTAGTTTCAGGACATGATGGGGAGGAGTTATGCAATACAAATATTACAATGGGATCTGTCAGATTCAGCTGGATCTTATGTGCAACACTCTTTCTATCTTATTCAAGCAAACAGGGCTAAAAACGTGCCAGTGCTTTGATTATGATTATCGGGGCCAATCCTGAACGGGTTTACTGGGTGCACTGTGTCCATGCTCCAGGAAGCTGAGGGGCATTGGTGGTGGGGGGTTGACACAGGATAGATCGTAGAGTGGGCCCACAAAACGCCTGTGACTAAAATGTGCCGCTTCTAATTATAAGCCCTGAGCGGCCTGGTGTATGCCTGGCCGGGCTAATAATAAATTCAGCATGCTGCTCTCTGTGCTCATCTCCCTTCCCCTTAGGGAGGAAGAAACTTCACCCCTAATCCCTCACTACTGCCATTAGCCCCACACTTAACCCTCATTACATTACAAACTTCACCCCTAACTCCAACTACATCCCACTACTGCCCCTATCCCCCACTTCAGCTCCTACCCCCAATAAAGCCACTAACAGCCCACTGCTATATTCATACCCCTTTTCTACTACACCTAACTCATACTACGTCTTCTGACCAACCACTTCAGCCTCTTCAGCCTCTACCCCCCACTGCAGCATTGATATCCCTCTACGGCTACTATTTCTGTCTACACCTCTTATCCAACACTTCAGCACCTAAGCTCCACTACAGCAACTAACCCCACACTATTATTTATTATTATTATTTATTATTGCCATTTATATAGCGCCAACAGATTCCGTAGCGCTTTACAATATTATGAGAGGGGGATTTAACTATAAATAGGACAATTACAAATAAACTTACAGGAACAATAGGTTGAAGAGGACCCTGCTCAAACGAGCTTACATTCTATAGGAAGTGGGGTGTAAAACACATTAGGACAGGAATTTACAATCAAATAAGGTGGGCTGCCCTTTAGGAGAGGGCAAGAGACAGGTATGTGAGGTAAGGGTTAGTCTTGGAGGCCATAAGCTTTCCTAAAGAGATGGGTTTTAAGGCACTTCTTAAAAGATGCAAGACTAGGGGAGAGTCTGATGGCGGTAGGCAGGCTATTCCATAGGAAGGGAGCCGCCCGTGAGAAGTCCTGCAAGCGCGAGTTGGCCGTACGAGTGCGGACAACGGACAGGAGGTGGTCACGGGCAGAGCGGAGAGACCGAGAAGGGACATACCTATGGATCTGTGAAGAGATATAAGAGGGGCTAGAGTTGTTCAGTGCTTTATAGGTGTGAGTTAGTACCTTGAATTGACTCCTATAGCATACAGGAAGCCAATGTAAGGACTGGCAGAGGGGTGAGGTGTGAGAGAAACGACTAGAGAGGAAAATCAATCTAGCAGCAGCATTCATTACGGACTGTAAGGGTGCAGTACGGCTATTGGGGAGACCAATCAGGAGAGGGTTACAATAATCCATGCGGGAAATTACTAGAGCATGGACAAGCTCCTTGGTAGTATCTGGTGCAAGAAAGGGGCGGATGCGGGCTATGTTTTTAAGATGGAATCTACAGGATTTGGCAACATGCTGGATGTGAGGCTCAAAGGTGAGACCAGAGTCAAGTATGACGCCAAGACAGCGCGCTTGCAAGGATGGACTGATGTTGGTACCACAAACTTGGAGGGAGAGCGAAAGAGGAGGATCAGTATTAGGAGGAGGAAAGACAAGGAGCTCAGTTTTTGAGAGATTGAGTTTCAGAAAGCGGGAGGACATCCAGTCAGAGATGGAAGAAAGGCAAGCAGTGACACGTTGCAGGACGGCAGGGGAGAGGTCCGGGGAGGAGAGATATAGCTGGGTGTCATCAGCGTACAGGTGGTAGTGAAATCCAAAAGAGGTAATAAGTTTGCCAAGAGAGGCAGTATAAAGAGAAAATAGAAGGGGACCAAGGACGGAGCCTTGGGGAACTCCAACTGAGACAGGGCAAGGGGAGGAGGTATGATTAGAAAATGAGACACTGAATGAGCGTTGGGAGAGATAAGAGGAAAACCATGAGAGGACAGAGTCACAGAGACCAAGCGATTGAAGAGTTTGAAGAAGGAGAGCATGATCAACGGTGTCAAAGGCCGCTGAGAGGTCAAGAAGAATTAGTATGGAGTAGTGGCCTTTGGATTTAGCTGTGATTAGGTCGTTAGTAACTTTGATAAGGGCAGTCTCTGTAGAGTGGAGAGGGCGGAAGCCAGATTGAAGAGGGTCAAGGAGAGAGTTGGAATTGAGGAAATGAGACACACGGGTAAAGACAAGTCTTTCCAGAAGCTTTGAGGAAAAAGAGAGCAGGGATATGGGACGGTAGTTAGAGGGGGTGGATGGGTCGAGGGATGTTTTTTTTAGTATAGGTACTACAGTGGCATGTTTAAGGTCAGCAGGGACGATGCCAGAGGAGAGCGAGCAGTTGAAGATGTGTGTTAGAGAAGGCACGAGACAAGTGGAGAGAGATCTGATAAGGTGAGATGGGACAGGATCGAGCGGGCAAGTGGTGGGGCGAGAGGAGCAAAGAAGAGCAGCCACCTCTTGGTCAGTAGCTGGGGAGAATGTCTGAAGGGTAGGAAAGGCATGATCTATGTGTGATTGAGAAACAGAAAGGCAAGGAGGGGAGAATTCTTTCCTTAGCTGTTCAATCTTGTCAGTGAAGTAACATGCGAAGTTATCAGCAGTAAGGTTAGTTTTGGGGGTGGCCACAGCAGGGCGAAGAAGAGAATTAAAGGTGTGAAATAGACGCCTGGGGTTGCGGGAACATGAACTAATGAGAGTGGAAAAATAGGACTGTTTGGCAAGGGCAAGGGCTGCACTGTATGAACACAATATGAATCTATAATGGAGAAAGTCTGATTGTGTACGAGACTTCCTCCAGGAGCGTTCAGCACAACGGGAGCATCTTTGCAGGTAGCGCGTTGATTTAGTATGCCATGGTTGGGGGCGGGTCCTCCTCGAGGTGCTTGTTTGGAGTGGCGCTGCAGTGTTCAAGTGGCGCTGCAGTGTTCACTACAACCTCTAATGGAGAGGTGGAGTCAGTTCTATGAAAACATGCATGTCTGGACTGGACATTTGTAAGGGGAGGAGTTAGTAAGATGACCATGCCCACCCAGGGCACCAAAAAAAACAATTCTGCACCCAGGCAACTGTGACCCTAAGGTTGGCCCTACTTATTATTGTAACAGCTACCCAGGTTGTGTGAGGGTATCAGCCGTTGGAGACGTCCTTTTTCCCGGCAAGTTACTGCATAGTAATGAAGTTGGTTATTCCCATCCACAAGATCCAAGAGGAGAGTCAGGTTCAGCTGTTAAAAAGTAAAGCAATAATGCAGTAAAAATCCCCTTCCAAGAATGAGACGAGGCTATGTTTTGAAGGGTCAAGATGAACTGAGGTTTAATGACAGGGATTCTCCTTTTATGCAGTGCTCCCATGCAAGGGAGACGCCCACAACCAATTAGACGTTAACCAATAAAACAGTGGTTACAACCCACATATTCCCTCCCCTCTGCTTGGGAGATAATTGAGTTTTTTACTGTATCTACTCAATTATCTCCAAGCTAAAACGTATATTTTTATGCATTTTTATAACTTCCCCATTTTACATGATACATGAATAAAACTTACATTTTTATTAACAACATAAATTGTGGAACAACATATTCAAAATTCGTGAGAATCCGTCCAGTGGTTCCAGAGATATTAAAAAGTCTCTTTGGACCGACCGCACGCCTGTTTGCATGCCCAAAAACAGTTCCACAGATTCAGACTTTGCGGTCGGTCTATTTCTGCCTTGAAAAGGCACTGGAAGAAGGCTACCAGGCCGAAACGCGTTTGCTGCTATTCAAATATTTGATTGTTTTTTCATATACTTGTTTTATATCACTCCTATGGTTAATACAGTTTGGGTAAGTGGATACCCCCTTTTTATATAATTTGCATTTGGGTTCCACTCCCTTATATCCAGGAGTTTGCTTATTATTTTATCTTTATTTAAATAAATATATACGTTTTTTTACTACGGAATTCTTCCATTCATTCCTTGGAGTCTCATCAGCCCGAATAGGCACCCTTGAGCCTGCTATACAGAGCCTGGTACGGCTCTGTCAAATGTGAGTGGTAGTCCATCTTTATTCAGTATACATTTGTATCACTATGTTATGTTTTGGATTTATATTTTGTAGATAATATTCTGACATCTGCCTATGGTTAGGTTGTATTTTATGGTTATTTACCACCACTACACGTGTTTTGGGGATTATCCCTCCCTATGTGGTTTTTGATACACACTCTTTACCTATATTGAAAATAGCAAAGTCCCATCCGAAGGCGGCGTTCGAATCGTCGAACTCACTTCGACTTTTGTCGAAGTGTCGAAGTGTAACCGAGGTGCGTTTTAGCAGTGTTCCATAGTCTAATGTAGGTCCATTTTATGCCAAGTCCCGGACGAATGGTAGGGGAAGGTATAGGTCACCGCGTTCGACTGGATTAAAATGGCCGCCGCCACGTATTTGACTGTCTAATGGCGGCCACTTCGACGACTTCGACACTTCGACCTCGGCACTTCGGCTTCGGCACTTCGACTGCATTCGAAGTGCCAGTTTAAAAGTACAAACCCTTTCTTTGTGCAACATAGTTAAAGGGCCAGAAACAGTATTTTTGTGGATAATGGTAAAAGCAAACAAAGGTAAGGTTCTGTTACAATTATTATTTATAAAGTGCTTAAATGAACACTATAGTCACCAAAACAGGTTTAGCTTAATGAAGCAGTTTGTGTGTATAGATCATGCCTCTCAAGTCTCACTGCTTAATTATCTGCCATTTAGGAGTTAAATCACTTTTGTTTCTGTTAATGCAGCACTAGCTGCCATGGCTATGACTGAAAGAGCCTGCATGAATCAAATATAACATACTGTAAAAGTTTTTATTTCCTTCTCTGTAAATTTAACTATAATTACATACAAGAGGCAACTGCAGGTTTAGCAAGCTATTAACAGTGCAGGAGATAATAAATTCTAAATTAAACAGAATTTGCAATAAAGGAAGTGTAAGCATTAGATGACTCTTTATAGGAAGGGTTTGGGAAGTCTGTGTAAGTCACATGCAGGGGTATGTGACTAGGGCTGTATAAACAAAGTGATTTGGCTCCTAAATGGCAGAGAATTGAGCAGTGAGACTGCAGGGGCGTGATCGATACACCAAAACTGCTTCATTCAGCTAAAGTTGTGCACTGTAAAATAAATGGACTAACAGACACGTATTTGTAAGACAAACAAGACACGTTGGATGCACAGGAACAGAGGATGTTAATTATGTCAGGGCAATGCTGCTGTTGTGCAAATGTTCAAATTGTCTTAGTACTATTAACACAAATAGTCTGTGTGTAATACAAGAATGAGTTTATTTATTAAAAGCCAAAGTGTAATAAAGGAGAACCGAATTGTAAGATGTGGACTAAACTTTTTGGTTTGGAAAAAAAAATCACCAAGCCTACTGTAGTTACTGTTAGCTACTTCTGCCTGAATATAGATGTTGAACTTTCAGTTGACGATGGTTCAGTGTTTAGTGAATCAGCCCCATTGCCTCTCTTTTGTTTGTCCTAAGAAACACATTACACTTCCAAAAGATGGAACTTGTCCAAACGTTAATGCAAGCCACCCCATGAAAACAGGCATGCTTATCATCAATGTTATACATAGTCTAAAACAAGACACTTTTGTTTTAGGCAGACCTATGCATGGTGAAAAAAATAGTTTCAGCCAAACCACTTGATCTGAAATTTTTTTTGGGGGGTGGGGGGATACCCAAATTTTGGCCTTGTGGTGATTCTGCTAAACGGAATTTAATTTAATAAAAAATAAGAAATGATCCCAAGGCACACCACGATTTCGCACATAAAAAGAGTATTTATTCATGCATAGAAAATACAGGGGAAGACTTCACAGCCGAAACATTGGGGTTTCATTTATCCTGCTCTTGGTCAGTATACCTTTTTTAATGGGTTTTTGCATTTAGCACTTTACTTACATTGTGGTTTTGGTACTATATACTGGTTTAGCACTATACTGTGCACTTTCTCTCTGCTATAATGATATCTTGTTTTATTTTTTATGCATCAGTAAATACTCTTTTTGTTTAAAACCGTGGTGTGCCTTGGGATCATTTGGGATCATTTCTTATTTTTTATTACATGTATATATCTGGTATGGGAACAGATTCTCTGGAATTAATTACCATTAGTCAACCAAGTGCTAGTATGCAGGGTAGTGTTGTGACAGCTTCCACTGCCATGATGCAAAAGGGCAGGGTGTGGGGATGAAAGAGTTGATGGGCAGACTAACAGACAACATGCCCTCACTGATACACACTCACTAACAGTCATTGTCTCACACACTGTTTAACTAACACACATGTTCACTGACAGACACACACTGACACAAACACACTCTCAGAGACACATGCAGTCACTGACATACACACACTCACCAACAGACACACACATTCACCAACACACTCACTGACAGACACACACCTACTGACAGATACACACTCACAAACACATTCAATGACAAACATACATACGTCACTGACAGACACAGACTCTCACTGATTTGACATACACACATTCACTGACAGACACAGATACACTCACTGACACACACACACACACACATTCACTGACAGGCACACACACAAACACTCAATGACAAACACAGACTCTCACTGATGTGACAGACAATCACAGGCAGACACATACAAATTCAATAACAGACTTCACACATATTCACTGACAGACATACACACACACTCACACATTCACTGGCAGACACACACACACACACGCACACATTCTCTCACACACACTCACTCACTCACAAATTACTAATATTATTATTTTAATTTGTCCACCCAGCCTCCCTACCTTTGGGAGAGCTGAAGTGGATCTGTACTTGGGGTCCAGTGAGGCAGGCGGCTGTGAGCACATCAGATGCGGCAAGGGAGCTGTAATCTTCCTGCTCCCTCGTGGGATATCTACTGATGTAGGGAGCCAAAATATGACGTCATATTCCAGCTCTCGGCCTCAGTAGATGGCTCGCGAGGGAGCAGAGCAGGAGGATTACAGCTCCCAGCTCTCTCGCTCCCTCGCTGCCTCTGATGTCCATAAACTGCTTCCTCCAAAACAGGAGGAAGCACTGGGGACATCCATGTGGACACTTTGGGATAGATAGAGCCAGTTTGGGCCTTGGCCTTTAGGTGCCCTGTACGAAAAATCGCACACAGTTAGAGTGTGATGCACACACAGTTACAGTGACACAGAGGCACACAGTCACACACACAGAAGCACACAGTCACACACACAGAAGCACACAGTCACACACACAGAGGTGCACACACACACACACACACACAGTCACACACACACAGTTAGTCACACAGACGCAGACAGTCACACACACACACACACACAGTTACAGTCACACATAGGCACACAACCACACAGACAGAGGCAGACAGTCACACATGCACACAGTTACAGTCACACATAGATGCACAACTACACAGAGGCAGACAGTCACACACACTTACAGTCATGCAGAGGCAGTCACACACACAGTCACAGTCACACATAGGCACACAGACACACACACACAGAGGCAGACAGTCACACACACACACTTACAGTCACACATAGGCAGACGACCACACAGACAAAGGCAGACAGTCACACACACAGTTACAGTCACACATAGACACACAACTACACAACACACACACACACTTACAGTCACACATAGGCACACGTACACACACAGACACATGCACACACACACATGCCCCCCCCCACACACACACACACACACACACAGAGGCAGGCAAACTCACATACACACACACACACACAAACACCCCACACACACAGTTACAGTCACACACATGCACACATCCACACACAGAGGCATACAGTCACACACACACACACACACACACACACACACAACACAGAGTTACAGTCACAGATTGGCACGCAGCCACACACACACACACACAGGCAGAAAGTCTCACACAAACACACCTACATATTTACAGCCACACACAAACTCACACACACAGAGGAATGCGCGCACACACACACACACAGTCACACACACACACAGCCACACACACACACACAGCCACACACACACACACAGTTACAGTCACACAGAGGCAGACAGTCACACACACACACACACACACACAGTTACAGTCACACATAGGTACACAACCACACAGACAGAGGCAGACAGTCCCCCCCCACACACACACACACTTACAGTCTCACAGAGGCACACAGACACAAACATACACAGAGGCAGACAGTCACACACACACACTTATAGTCACACATAGGCAGACAACCACACAGACAGAGGAAGACAGTCACACACACAGTTACAGTCACACATAGACACACAACTACACAGAGTCAGACAGTCACACACACACACACACACACACACACTTACAGTCACACATAGGCACACAGACACATACACACACATGCACACACACACAAACACGCAAACACAAACAGAGGCAGGCAGTCTCACATACACCCCCACAAACACACCCCCACACACTTTTTTCTGTTATCTCTTAATATTCTCATCTGTAACTCCATTTATAGGTTTTACTTTCTCCATGTCTCTTTATTCCATGCTCCCTCTTGCCTTTCTACTCTCATTATTTATTGTCAAAACATGTCTAATAATTCCAATAAAGTTCCTGAAGTCAACCCTGACATAAGTCTCCTCTCTGACCTGCTCAGAATCCTGACACTAACCCTAACCCATGCCCTATATTGCGAGCACCTAGAAAAGAGTAAACTCAGAATAAGATTTACAGATAGTCTGCCTCTCATATATAATTGGCAGATATGGGGACATGCCAAAGAAGATACATGATGTTCATGCAAAATTTGGACCCACATCTTTGGTAATGTAGAGTTCAACCAAGTTGCCAGCTATATTACTTGACAGTTAAACGTTTTTTTTCAGATGATTTGGTTTCCATGAATTTGCATTGACTGAAATATTTAGGTCATAGAAAAATTTGCATTGAACAATTAACTATGTTAATTCCACGCATATTTTACAATGTAAGACAATAGGTTCAAGGTTTAGAATTGTTTTAAATGATGCATATATGTTATTGTACAAAAACATATGTGAGGAAGGCTGAACTTGATGAATGCAAGTCTCTTTTCAGCTATGTAACTATATAATTATGTATCATGAAAGGGATCGTTGTACAAATCAAAGAAGATACTGCAGGAACAATGAAAAATGAATGTTGACACCAATGAGTGTATCAAAAGTAATTATTTTTAACTGAAATATAGCTCACTTCATTACTAACACACAGGCAAAATTAATTCTTTAAGATTTATTCAGAAAACAAAGTCTGTCTGAGACTTAAAGGAAACCCTGAGGAAGCCGACTATACTGGTGAAACGCATAATTGCTAGACATGTGCAATTCGTTCCGAATGCAAATTCGGGCGAATTTTGGACATTTGGACATTCGGATGCTTCCGAATGTCTGAAGTGCCGAATTTCCGAAATGTCGAATTTCGGAATGCCGAAGTGCCGAATTTCCGAATTTCCGAATTGCCGAATTTCGGAAGTGCAGAAGTGCTTCGGATTTAAAAAAAATGGCAAAACAGGAGAGGGTTGGGATTAGGGGTTGGGGTAGGGTTAGGGGTTGGGGTAGGGTTAGGGTTAGGGTAGGGTTAGATTTTACATTTATATTACTTACTTATATTAAGAATGCATGAATTCCCATCCAAGAGTTACAGGATATGCATGAAGGCCTATATCCAGCATACACAGACACACACATACACTCATACTTACACACATGTACATATCCATATATACAAGTAGTGTATATGTACAAGTATACACAAGTAAATACACACTATACACAAGAACATACAACAATCTACATTTAAATACAATCAAATGCCCAAATATATGTACATGCACACCTATAGATACATCCACACACAAGCACCAATACATGTACCTACACATATACAAATGTGCCTACACATACATAGACCCATATATATGTATATGTACATATACACATATACATACATGTAGGCCTTTATATACACACTTTATACATACATACACACACACAAATACATGTATACACATACACATGAACACATATACATATACATACACACAAACACATATACATACATGCATACATGTATATTGATAGAATAAACATATCATTGAAATGCATTTTAAACTGTTGATGCATATGACAGAACAGTAAGATAATGCTGGGGGAGTGTTCATGTAAAATGTTGGGAATGGGACAGGAAACCCAAATCACTATTTGGTCCTCTATTCTTGCTGTTAAACAATTGGATAATTCTAGCTTTAAAAGTTTTTCTGTCTTGGGTATTTTTAAAAACTCCTTTCAGTACTTTGATTTTAGGTCCTTCATTGAGAGGCCAGGCTGGGTAAAATGGTGCCCTGCAGGAGTGCAGTAGAATTCTTCTTTGTGGTGTTTAATAGAAAAGTGTCTGTGCATATTCATTCTGCCATTTAATTGCTGGGTGGTTTCCCCAATGTAGCATCCTAGGTGGCATTTGGTGCATTGAATCATGTATACCACATTGCTGGATGTGCAGGAGTATGAACCTTTAATGCTGTAGGTTTTATTGTTGTGTGCGGCTGTGTTGTCTGTTCATATGTGCTGGCACAGTTTGCAGCAAGGTTTTTTTGCATTTACTGGTCCCATTTTTGTTATTCTTCCCATCACTAAGTAGCTTCCTGTTGATTATTTTTTGTTGGAGGTTTGGTGGTTTTCTCAAGGCCAAAATGGGTGTTTCAGAGAAAAAAAAAATCAGTCTACTGTTAACAATGGTTGTAGGTCTTTCCTCAAGAGCTGGGTGACTACAAGTGGTACTTGTGTAGATATTTTTTTTCTCTGTGTACTATAGCAGGAGCGTGCGTGGAGTTTTTACACCAGAGTTGATTTGTTTGGTAATAGTCTTTGGTTTGTAGTCTTTCTGTCTCATAGATTTAGATGGGAATGTTGGTCATTAGGGTCAGAGCATATGCGATGGTACCTAGTGGCTTGGCTGTAGATAATGCCCTGTTTAGTATGGGAGGGGTGGAATCTGTAATACAGATAATAAATAGTTGGTTCACAGATATACTAATCCAGAGTAATGCTTGGAGATATGAATTCAGAATCTTAATAGGCACCATTTATTTAGAGTAGGATATTGTATGATTTGAACTACTTTACCAAGCTGACTTGTTTTTGTAATGGGTAAGGTTAAGAATTAGTGATCGTGCTGTTTAACTAGATAAAAATGCTTAAGGCGGTCTTGTGAGTTTCTGTTACTATGTATGGTGAATTCGCATGGTCTCAGAAAGCCATAATAGGCCAAGTAGATAGTTGTTTTGATGACTAAATTTAATTTGAGGCATGTTCGAAAGGGGTTGTATCTAACAAGTCTGACATATCCTTAAATATCTGTTTGTGAATAGGTAACCTTTGAAGTGGAGTAGTGTTACTGGCTTTGTGTATGCCTTTCAGTATGTTCTTGATAGGGTATGAAGACAAAAAACTAGGGTTGTTTGGATATAATGTATACATGTGGTGTTGAATGCCTGTTAAATATCGCTTAATAGTGTTATGTGACTAGCTGAGTCTGAGATGGCAAAAAGTTGCAAGAGCTACTAGAGATGAGATATCGAAAATCTAAAGCAGATTATGTTCCAACATGAAGTTTTTATACAATGAGAACACTCTATTGTAAGATAGCCGCGTGTTTTCCGAAAGGGTCAAACTAGACAAGATGAGACTATGCTTTGATAACTCTTGTAATCCATGACTAGTTCCTGAAATGACAGGGCTGCAGTGATGGTTGGTGAGGCCGTGGAATGAACGACCCCATACCACAGCTGCTGCTACGATAGGGTATAACTCGAATAAGGCTGAGGTGCGTGAGAACCCTTCAATAAGCTGTACCTCCTCTGGCCAACTACTCCAGAGCCACTTGTCACCAAATATGGCTGCAAACCCTGTGGGAGAATGTATAGACAGCTGTCGTAGAAACATACTCCTCCCATTCCATTGCAACAAGAAATTATGCCACATTAGTAGGTCAGCCGTAGCCTGGAAATCCAGGGAAATACGCCTAAAAGCATTAGACAACTTCGGGAGAAGGCAAAGGAGTCTCAAAATAAAGGCGCTAGCTTGCGGGATAATTCTTATGGCAAAATTTAGCGAACCCAACAGAGATTTCAATTCCTTATGTTTGCAGGCCCCTACTTGTAAAAATGTGCCGATAGTATGCAGGATACCCAAAAAATTTACCAAAGTGTCTGGGCCTTCTGTTTTCTTGGGAGAGACCGGTACACCCAAAGAATGAAAAAACGAGATGGCCTTGGTTAAATCACTAGGTGGAGAGGAATTATTCTCAACAAACAGAAAATCATCCAAATAGTGTATCACTGTATGGCACCAGCATTTGTTTAATAGAAGCCAACACAAGGTCTTGGCGAACGTGTTGAAACTTTTTGGACCACTATAGTGCCAGGAAAACCCTCAGGGTCCCCCTCCCGCCGGGCTCCAGGGGGTGGAGGGGTTAAACTTAGCTCTTTCTCCAGCGCCAGGTGGGGGACTCTCCTCCTCCTCTCTGCCTCCTCTCCTCCTCGGCTGAATGCGCATGCGCGGCAAGAATCGTGCGCGCATTCAGCCAGTCCATAGGAAAGCATTCACAATGCTTTCCTATGGACGCTGGCATCTTCTCACTGTGATTTTCACAGTGAGAAGCTCGCAAGCGCCTCTAGCGGCTGTCAGCGAGACAGCCACTAGAGGCTGGATTAACCCTAATATAAACATAGCAGTTTCTCTGAAACTGCTATGTTTATAGAAAAAGGCTTAATCCTAGCTGGACCAGGCACCCAGACCACTTCATTAGGCTGAAGTGGTCTGGATGCCTATAGTAGTCCTTTAAGACCGTGCAGATGCCATAGAGACGGACGTATGGGAAGCAATTTAAAGGCATTAAAGGGACACTATTGTCACCCAGACCACTTCAGCTCAATGAAGTGGTCTGGGTGCCAGGTCCCTCAGGTTTTAACCCTTCAGATGTAAACATAGCAGTTTCAGAGAAGTCTAAGTGTCTAAGTGTCTAGGGTCTAGGGTCCCTAGTCTTCAACACAACAGAAATATCACCGTAAGCATATGTGTGATTTCCCCTCATATCTTCAGCCCCTCATATCATTCCAAATTTAATTTGCAATCTCATCACTCCCATTCATCCCCCACTTTATTATCCTCACATCACCCTCATTATCCATCACATCATTCCATACCCCACTTTAGTGACAATCTCATCACTCCTACCCAACTACAATTAATTAGCAATCTCAGTACTCACAACTTCCCCAGCACCATCTTTACAGCGGGGAACTGCCCTGGGCGCAGTTACTGATGGGGGGCCTTATGCAGCTGTCCCATGGGCAACAACTTGAAGGGGCCCATCGTGTGGCCCATGCATAGTTTTTATTTACATTCTTTTCCTCAATATTCTAGCCCCACAAAGCATGATGGTTAGACAGTGCCCGCATCCTTGATTCTGTAAATTGGGGGCAAGGTGAGGTGAGGGTGTAAGTTACTGGTGACTGGGTAGCAATAGCACTGGCTGCTTGCTGTTTACATTTTTTTATTTTGTTTCACCAAGGCCAATCGCAACATGGCGCTGACTGTAAGTAACTATTTGCCCGCTGGCTGATAGTGCTGTCAGCGAACCATAAAGATTATCGGTCGACCTAAATTCAGAGATTAATGAAAATCTTCACAGAATTTAATGCAAAGAAAATCTTACCAAATCTCTGTATGTTAGAATTTTGGTTGGGCTAAAAAAAACCTAACAAATTAAAGGAAGAGACACAAACATTTTTCCATGTCATGTCTGCACTATTCCACTGCAATATATTCTAGTTTCCTACAGAATCTAAGATTGAATGGTTTCCAAACTATGGTGAGTGCATTAAATGGTTTCCAAACTATGGTGAGTGCATATCTCTGGAGGTGTTTATAAATGAACAAATTGTTCCCTATACCCTCATAAATATCTATGGTCCACATGGCAACCACACAACTTACCTCAACAAAATACTATCGATGGCAGACACTAACAAATTTGGGACTCTGATCATAGGAGGGAACACAAATTTTATTCTAGACGGTTACTTAGACTCCTCTTCAACCCTACAAGTATCTAGCAAAACCATGAAAAGGCGATCTATCTCATCCTGCACTATTAGGAAACAAATACATAAATCTGGATATGAAGATATATGGAGGGTACTCCACCCTTCCGAAAAAGATTTCTCCTTCCACTCATAGGCACACAACTCAGATTCAAGGATCAATAGGTTTCTCATACATGAGTCACTAATACCTAAAATTCAATCCACACAGATAGGTCTTAAAACGTGGTCAGACACGCTCCGATTACCCTCTAAATATCAACCCAATATCCTGATAAAGGTAGAGGCTCTTTTTGACTGAACGAGTCACTCCTGCAGGATCCCGTTGTCACAGCACAAATTAAAACAGAATTGGAAGTTTACTTCCAGACTAATACCACGGACGGAGTCTCTACCCCCACGTTATGGCAAGCCCATAAAGCTGTACTTAGAGGCCTATTTATGAACTGATCCAACAGATAAAGTCCCTCACACATACTAATAAGATGAACCCGTCATCAGAACACTACACCAAACTAAGGAACCTACAGGACCAGCTAATGGTACTCAAATTAGAAAAAACTAATTATATTATTATACTACAGAGATATAAACATAAATTCTTTGCTCAAGGGAATAGAGCATGATCACTCCTAGCATCCAAATTAAAAACACGAACAGCCAATTCTAGAGTAGGATACATATTGAATCTGGATAAATCTAAGACCATGAATCCACAAGACATTGTAGAAACATTCGCACAGTACTAAAGCTCACTCTATAATCTCAAAACCGACACAAACACATCCACACCCTCCAGGGCACAAATACGGGACTTCCTTAGCACAGTCAACCTTCCTATTTCTCTGGAAGAAATAGAGGCAATTACTAAACCATTTACAACAGAAGAACTGAAGGACACAATTACACGACTACCTTCCCATAAATCCCCAGGACCAGATGGGTTTACTAACCTCTATTATCAAACTTTTTCTGACATCCTAGCACCACACTTCACCAAGCTCCTTAACCATTGCTTCACCACTGGCAAAATGCCACCAGATATGCTACAAGCACACATCTCCACGCTTCCAAAACCGGGCAAACCGGGACAACATGCCAAAATTTTAGACCCATCTCATTACTCAATTGTGACACAAAAATATATGCTAAGATATTAGCTGATCACCTCAAACATATTCTAACACGAGTCATACACAATGATCAATCAGGCTTTGTTAAAAATAGACAGGGTTCAGACAACACGAGGAAAGTCCTAGATATACTTGCGCACATGGATACACAATATGGGGGGCCTTCTCCTAGCGCAGAGAAGGCCTTCGACAGACTCAATTGGGACTATATGGACCAAGTCCTGGCCAAATTCGGATTCCCTAAGGTATACATCACAGGCATAAAGGCACTGTACCGCAACCCATCCGCCAAGGTCACAAATGCGGGTTTCATCTCTAACCCCTTCTCAATTACTAATGGCACGCGCCAGGGTTGTCCACTTTCTCCCCTATTATTCGTATTATTCCTAGAATCCTTGGCGTATAAAATCCAAACCCACAAGGCAATAAAAGGCATTAACATTAATAATACAGAATACAAACTATCAATGTTCGCGGACGATATTCTCATTTCCATGACACAACCAGATCTCTCACTACCATACCTCATGCACACTTTAGAGGAATACAGCAGAATTTCTTACTACAAGCTCAATCAAGCGAAAACCCAAGCACTACCCATACGTAGACATTTAATGTGGATAAGTGCAAGATAATGCATCTTGGACGTAAAAACCCAAGGGCAGAGTACATCTGAGGAAAGGGATTTAGGGGTGATTTAGGGGTGATTATTTCTGATGACTTAAAGGTAGGCAGACAATGTAATAGAGCAGCAGGAAATGCTAGCAGAATGCTTGGTTGTATAGGTAGAGGTAGTAGCAGTAGAAAGAGGGAAGTGCTCATACCATTGTACAGAACACTGGTGAGACCTCACTTGGAATATTGTATGTAGTACTGGAGACCGTATCTTCAGAAGGATATTGATACCTTAGAGGGAGGTCAGAGAAGGGCTACTAAACTGGTTAATGGATTGCAGGATAAAACTTACTAGTAGTGATGTCGCGAACATAAAATTTTCGGTTCGCGAACGGCGAACGCGAATTTCGGCAAATGTTCTGGGCGAACCGCCATAGACTTCAATAGGCAGGCGAATTTTAAAACCCACAAGTTGTTTCAAGGGGACTAACACCTGGACTGTGGCATGCAAACTCCGATCCGCGACTGCATCTTGCAGCCGCTTAGTAGATAACTCCCTAATTCCCACGGTATTAGGGAGTTATCTACTAAAAGGCTGAAAGACCTAAATTGGTCTTTCAGCCACATTTACTAATACTAAGTAAAGATTACTTAGTATTAGTAAATGATCTGCCCCTACTCACTATACCGCGAGTAGGGGCATGTCTAGTAAGCAATGAGCAGCCAGTGGCTGCTCACTGTAAACCCCCCCCCCAAAAAAAACTGTTGGCCCCCACCCCTGTTCGATGGGTGGGGGCCATAAATTACAATGGGGGGAGGCCCTACTGTCCTCCCCCCTGGCCTCCACCCCTGGGCGGTGGGTGGGGGCCATAAAAATAAGGAGGGGGGACCTACTGTCCTCCCCCCGGCCCCCACCCCTGGGCGGCGGGTGGGGGCCATAAAGATAATGAGGGGGGACCTACTGTCCTCCCCCCCACCCGTGGGGGCCCTAAATACTAAAAAGGGGGGACCTAAGGTCCTCCCCCTGGCCCCCACCCCTGAGCGGTGGGTGGGGGCCCTAAATACTAAAAAGGGGGGGGGACCTAAGGTCTTCTCCTCTGGCCCCCACCCCTGAATGGTGGGTGGGGGCCCTAAATACTAAAAAGGGGGGTCTTAGTCCTTAGTCCTAGTCACCCCCTCCCCCCCCCCCAAAAAAATTAACCCCCTACCTACCCCCCTCACCCTAAAAATAATGAGGGCGGGGGACTTGAACTAAGTACCTGTAAAAAAACAACAACTTACCATTCGATGTTTTCTTTTTTCTAAATCTTCTTTTTTCAGCCCCAAAAAAGGGCAAATAAAAAACCATAATAACCGACGCAATTAAAAAAAAAAAAAAATCCAGCTTCACTCGGCAAGGCCTCTGCGCAGACTGAGCTCTGCAGGGCGGGGCAAGGCTTATAAAGCCTTTCCCCGTCCTGCAATTAGGCTCAGAGCACTCTGATTGGAGTTAAGCCATCCAATCAGAGTGCTCTGACAGGTAAATGAAGAGACTGACAGGTAAGTCTCTACATTTACCTGTCACAGCACTCTGATTGGTTGGTTTGAAATCCACCAATCAGAGTGCTCTGTGTAATTTTACACAGCGTGGGAAAGTTCTTTGGAATTTCCCCACGCTGTGTAATTTAACTCATAACTCTGATTGGTGGATTAAGTAACCAATCAGAGAGTTATGAGTCAAATTACACAGCGTGGGAAAATTCCAAAGAACGTTCCCACGCTGTGTAAAATTACACAGAGCACTCTGATTGGTGGATTTCAAACCAACCAATCAGAGTGCTGTGACAGGTAAATGTAGAGACTTACCTGTCAGTCTCTTCATTTACCTGTCAGAGCACTCTGATTGGATGGCTTAACCCCACCAATCAGAGTGCTCTGAGCCTAATTGCAGGGCGGGGCAAGGTTTTATAAGCCTTCCCTGCCCTGCAGAGCTCAGCCTGCACGGAGCCCTCCATGGGTGAAGGTCCCCCCCCTTTTTAGTATTTAGGGCCCCCACCCGCCGCTCAGGGGTGGGGCCAGGGGGGAGGACCTTAGGCCCCCCTTTTTAGTATTTAGGGCCCCCACCCGCCGCTCAGGGGTGGGGGCCAGGGGGGAGGACATTAGGTCCCCCCTTTTTAGTAATTAGGGCCCCCACCCGACGCTCAGGGGTGGGGGCCAGGGGGAGGACCTTAGGTCTCCCCCCCTTTTTAGCATTTAGGGCCCCCACCCGCCGCTCAGGGGTGGGGGCCAGGGGGGAGGACCTTAGGTCTCCCCCCCTTTTTAGTATTTAGGGCCCCCACCCGCCGCTCAGGGGTGGGGGCCAGGGGGGAGGACCTTAGGTCCCCCCTTTTTAGTATTTAGGGCCCCCACCCGCCGCTCAGGGGTGGGGGCCAGGGGGGAGGACCTTAGGTCCCCCCCTTTTTAGTATTTAGGGCCCCAACCCACCGCTCAGGGTTGGGGGCCGGGGGGAGGACAGTAGATCCCCCCCCATATCATTGAGTATACTTTGACAACGCCCCCACCCCCGAGCAGCGGGTGGGGGGGGGGTTGTCAAAGTTTACTCAATGATATGGAATAGGGGGCGGACCAAACATCGCATATGTTCGCCCGCCGTGGCGAACGCGAACATGCGATGTTCGCCAGGAACTGTTTGCCGGCGAACTGTTCGGGACATCTCTACTTACCAGGAAAGGTTAAAGGATCTTAGCATGTATAGCTTGGAGGAAAGACGAGACAGGGGGGATATGATAGAAACATTTAAATACATAAAGGGAATCAACACAGTAAAGGAGGAGACTATATTTAAAAGAAGAAAAACTACCACAACAAGAGGACATAGTCTTAAATTAGAGGGTTAAACAAAGGTTTAAAAATAATATCAGGAGGTATTACTTTACTTAGAGGGTAGTGGATGCATGGAATAGCCTTCCAGCTGAAGTGGTAGAGGTTAACACAGTAAAGGAGTTTAAGCATGCGTGGGATAGGCATAACTATAAGTTAAGGCCAGAGACTAATGAAAGTATTTAGAAAATTGGGCAGACTAGATGGGCCGAATGGTTCTTATCTGCCGTCACATTCTATGTTTCTATGTTACGTCTCCCAACAAAAGAGATCATAACACTGAAACGCAAATACTAATTTGACTGGAGACAAATGTACCTCACGTATCTAGGGGTTAAAATCGCGGGCACATACAGAGGAATTAGCACGTGAAATTTTTCCACCCTACCACAAATGTGTAAACAAATACTTCACAAATGGAAAGACGTCATGATATCCTGGCTAGGAAGGATTAATGCCGTCAAAATGATGGTTTTACCGAAACTACTATATATGTTCAAAATGTTACCAATAACCCTTTCACCTACGATACACAAACAAATCCAAACCATAATACCTCTGGGAAAAAAAAGAAACCCAGACTATCTTTAACTCTCTTACAATCCCCCAATACAGAAGGAGGAATAGGGTTCCCAAATGTCGCAAGCTACCAAAGAGCAGCTCTCTTAGAAAATGCTGTAAAACTACATGCCCCAAAACACACTGCAATGGGTAGATCTAGCAAAACGAGTACGACCCCAAAAGTTCAGCGATAGACCACATGTGGACACCTAAGCACCTTAGAGACAAATGCAAACAATTACTACCACTTACTAGACACTTAATACAAACATGGGACCACCTCCATCGCTCTCAAGCAGATAACACCACATTTTTTCTCCCTGGGCACCTATCACAGCCCTCGCCTCGCTATATCCGTGGCTGTCTTTAAACAGGTGGAAAGAACTGAGAATTACCCGTATTACAGATATATGCCAACAGGGAACCATACTACCGTTCCCAGAATTACAAACAACATACCACCTTCCATCCTCATTCATCTTCCCATACATCCAATTGAAAAGTTTGATCATCAACAAAGTAGCCCACACTCAAGCGGCTCCACGCACTTCTAACCAGCATCTCCTACTCATGTATAATCGGTGTTACAATACACCAGTTAAAAACAAAACTCTCTCGGTGTGCTATGCTACACTGAGAAACCAAATACCACAACCTGAATACAAATATCGCACACAATGGGAAAAAGAATGCATGCAATATCCCAAAGACAAACAATGGCTAACCTCGCTTCATGCTCTGAAAGGTATCACGACCTGTTATTCCCATGTTAAAGCTCATAGGAAACTCATCTACAGATGGTATTATACACCTGACAAACTTCACAAAATATATCCCCAGACCCCACAGCACTTGCTGGAGATGTGGCAACCATAGGGGAACAATATGGTGGGAGTGTAGATATAAAACTGTTGTGGGTAGAAACACAAAAAATATGGGAACAATTGGGAATTCAGCCCCCTCTGCTTAACCCTAAACTGAGTCGTTTTCTATTACTCCCTAACACACTACCCCATGCTGGCAACCATCTCATAATATTGTCAATATTGGCTACAAGGAATGTGATAGCATGTCATTGGAAACAACCTGGATGCCCAAGCCCAACACTGCTATGGTACAAAATAAAACAATTTCTCAAATAGGAAACATAATCAGCAGTGACACCTAAACAAATCTCCACATCACATTTGAATTGGCAAAGGTGGAAAGACCTAGAGTTAAAGTCAGGGGTATGCAACATACCATCTCACAGCCAAGACACAAGGAAATAAAGAAATGTATTTAACTAACACAAACCGCTCAACATTGACGCGTAAACACACAGGGTAAATAAGCGTGGAAATGTTCCTAGAATAAGTGATGACACTAACAATATAACCAAAAGAAACACGTCAGATGTTAGGTTACCCATGGCATTACATTTCGGTTGTTAAGATATTGCTAAGTATATAAGTAAATTTGTGTTAGGTGCTAATGATAGTACAGAGTAAAATACCATAATGAAATGTAGGATAGTAAAAAGAGCAAGTCGGTTGTGGTGTGCCGGAACCGACGATGAGGTAGGCCTGAGAAAGAAGAGGGCTTACCAAGGAAAAATAAATAGAAAGGAAAATAAATGTTAAAATATGGTGTGGTGGGAGGGTCATTCAACGTTGACCTCGAATGGTAAGGAGTGGATAGGCTAGGAGTGGATACCAAGCACCTCCTACAAATACAGGCCAAATTGCCTTAATACTTGTGTTAGGTGCTCATGATAGTACAGAGTAAAATACCATAATGAAATGTAGGATAGTAAAAAGAGCAAGTCGGTTGTGGTGTGCCGGAACCGACGATGAGGTAGGCCTGAGAAAGAAAAGGGCAAAAATGAAGTAATCAAATTTATTACAGACAACCAATACAGATACATATGTCAACCAGACATGTTTTTGAAAGCAGCCTTTAATTCTTGTACTGGGTTCGGTATGTACCGTGAGTAAGCGGATGATTTCCAGCGCACCAGTGTTTTTATAACATGAACTAGAATGTTGACACTGGAGGCTGTGGATGCTGCCCCTATGCGGAAGGAGTGTCCTGTGTAGTTAGCTGCGTTGAGGACCAGTTGAGTAAGTAAAGACCTGACGTAGGTCATGAAGGTTGTAGTGGTGAGTACCGAACTTTGTAATAGGAATAATGGTTGTGATGGTAGTAAATTATGATGCTGTATGTATGCATCAAGAACCCTGACGGGGCACTACCTGTTGTGCGTGGGATAGTATGTTATTTTTACTGGTACATGCTGACTGGTTTTGGAGTGAGGTAGAGTCAGGATGTAATGATCCATGTGTTTTGTTAAGTGGGAATAGAGAAGAATAGGAGTAGATTGTGTTGGTTGTAATGAATTCTCTAGGTCTTAGGAATCCATAGAAAGCTATGTATATTGCTGCTTTGATGACAGAATTTGTGTTGGTGTCAAAAGGTTTTAAATCAAGCAGGTTAGACAATGCTTTGAATATATGGTTGTGTATGGGTAGCCTCTGTGATGTACGTGTGGGTTCAGATTTCTGAATGCCTCTGAGGATAGTCTTAACCTGGTGAGAGGCCATGAAACTTGTGTTGTTGGGTTGTAAGATTAGCATATGGTGTTGAATGCCTGTGAGATAAAGTTTGATGGTGTTGTATGGCATTTTAAGTTTAAGGTGGCAAAAAGAATCAAAACCCAAAAAAGATGTAATAACAAATGGTTGCATGATGTTATGTTACAAAAGGAATCATTTGAATAATGTAAAAGCCCTGTCGTATGTTTTGTGCGTATTTTTTGACAGTGCCAATTGGGAAAGTGCCCTGCTATGATGCATGATGGTGTCTAGTCCAGTATTAGTTGTTGAAATGTTGGAGTAGTGGTGGCTGTGAGCGCAGCTGACTGGAGTGCTTGATTAAATGCCTGAAATTTAAAACGAGACAAACTGTCAGCAGCTGTGTTACATATACCTGGAACCGAAGGCAGCTCTAGACTTTATAAGGCCTTAGACGAAACTCAAACGTGAGGCCCCACTAACAAAAAAGTGTCACATGTACACATTGATGCACAGTTTACCTGTGTGTGTGCCTAAGAGTGTGTCTGACAGAGAGTATCCTTGTGTGTGAGAATGTATGTCTCTGTGAGCATGTTTGCGTTTTTGTCTGAGACCGTATGTGTATGGGGTAGCTGCTTGAAGTGTGTTGTGTGTATGGAGGGTGATGGTGAGAGGGAAAGGGGGTGATGGTGAGAGGGAAAGGGGGGTGATGGTGAGAGGGAGAGGGGGGTGATGGTGAGAAGGAGGGGGGTGATGTGAGAAGGAGGCGGGTTGATGTGAGAGTGAGGGGGGTTGATGTGAGAGGGGGGGTTGATGTGAGAGTGAGGGGGAGATGTGAGAGTGAGGGGGAGATGTGAGAGTGAGGGGGGAGATGTGAGAGTGAGGGGGAGATGTGAGAGGGAGGGGGGAGATGTGAGAGTGAGGGGGTGATGTGAGAGTGAGGGGGTGATGTGAGAGTGAGCGGGTGATGTGAGAAGGAGGGGGGGGGGGTGATGTGAGAAGGAGGGGATGAAGTGAGAAGGAGGGGAGTGAAGTGAGATGGAGGGGAGTGAAGTGAGAAGTAGGGGGTGATGTGAGAAGGAGGGGGTGATGTGAGAAGGAGGGGGTTGATGGTGAGGGTGGTGAGGGGGTGAGGCTGAGGGTGGTGAGGGGGTGAGGCGTAGGGTGGTGAGGGGGTGAGGCTGAGGGGGATGAGGCTGAGGGGATGAGGTGTGAGGCTGAGGAGGTGACGCTGAGCACGTGCACTCAACTTCTTTGGTTGACCATGGCGAGGCCTGTTCTGAGTGAAACATGTCCTGTGAAACCGCTGTATGGTCTTGCCCACCAAGCTGCAGCTCAGTTTCAGGGTCTTGGCAATCTTCTTATAGCCTAGGCCATCTTTATGTAGAGCAACAATATTTTTTTTTCAGATCCGCAGAGAGTTCTCTGTCATGAGGTGCCATGCTGAACTTCCAGTGACTAGTATGAGAGAGTGTAAGAGCAATAACACCAAATTTAACACACCTGCCCCCCATCACACCTGAGACCATGTAACACTAACGAGTCACATGACACCTGGTAGGGAAAATGGCTAATTGGGCCCAATTTGGACATTTTCACTTAGGGGTATAATCACTTTTGTTGCCAACGGTTTAGACATTAATGGCTGTGTGTTGAGTTATTCTGAGGGGGCAGCAAATTTACACTGTTATACAGGCTGTAGACTTACTACTTTACATTGTAGCAGAGTGTCATTTCTTCAGTGTTGTCACATGAAAAGATATTGTAAAATATTAACAAAAATGTGAGGGGTGTACTCACTTTTGTGAGATACTGTACATTTGTACACACACACATATATATATATATATATATATATATATATATATATATATATATATATATATATATATATATACACACTGTACATTTGTACACACACACACACACACACACATATATATATATATATACACTGTGCATTTGTACACACACACACACATATATATATACTGTACATTTGTACACACACATACATATATACATATATATATATAAATAATGAAGAAAAATACTGGCAATCCAGGGTTTGGTAAAAGAAAAATATAAGATCTTCTTTATTCTTACTGTTCCAAACATCTTATCTTTTTTTTTTTACCAAACCCTGGAGTGCCAGTATTTTTCTTCATTATTTATATTATATGTGACCAGAGCACCAGATATATATATATATATATATATATATATATATATATATATATATATATATATATATATATATATATATATATATATATATATGGGAAAACAAGGGTCTGGCTGCACTCACATAAACATACTTAAATGGGGTGCTGCTGGGGGCCAATAAGTACAGTAAAAATAGAAATCCAGCGCACTCATCAACTAAACAGCTACTTTGATGCTGACAGATTTGACTAGTTTTATTAAAAACACCTAATCTAGGCAAAAAATAATGGGGGTTTAGTTACACTATATGATCATACATTGCATAAGCCTGCCACAAACGTCAATGTACCCCATCTTTGGCAGGTCCTACTCTCACTGCCAACTGTCTACTAAATGAGCTACTCACTTGGGGAAATCCTTCCATCTTGAATTCTCTGCAGTACAAGGTTTAAATAGGGTCCTGACAGTGGCGTACATACCGGGGTCGCAGGGGTCGCGGCTGCGACCGGGCCCGGCCCACCAGGGGGCCCGGCCGCCCTGCGACCCAGGTATGTACTCACTGGGCCAGCCTCTTCTCCTGGGGGGCCCAGGAGCCGGCCACCTCCGGGCCCCCCGAGGCTGGCCCTGCTTACACCCGGCGGGCAGTCAGGCTGGCGGGCGCGCGAGGGAGCACTCTCCCCTGAGTGCTTCCTCTTCAGCTCCCTCGCGCACCGCACTGAAACTGGAGCCGGAAGATGACGTCATCTTCCGGCTCTGGCATCAGTACGCGGCGCGCGAGGGAGCTGAAGAGGAAGCACTCAGGGGAGAGTGCTCCCTCGCGCGCCCGCCAGCCTGACTGCCCGCCAGGTGACACCACTGGACCCCAGGGAATCCCCTCAGCTCTCCCACAGGTAAGGAGGCTGGGGGGATTAAATAGAAAAAAAAACAAAAAAAAAACGTGTGTGTGTGAGAGTGTATGTTAGTGAGTGTGTGTTAGTGTGAGTGTGTGTTAGTGTGAGTGTGTGTTAGTGTGAGTGTATGTTAGTGTGAGTGTATGTTAGTGTGAGTGTATGTTAGAGTGAGTGTATGTTAGTGAGTGTATGTTTGTGTGAGTGTATGTTAGTGTATGTTAGTTAGTGTGTGTGTGAGTGTATGTTAGTGAGTGTATGTTAGTGAGTGTGTGTTAGTGAGTGTGTGTTAGTGAGTGTGTGAGTGTGTTAGTGTATGTTCGTTAGTGTGTGTGTGTGTTAGTGTGAGTGTATGTTAGTGTGAGTGTATGTTAGTGTGAGTGTGAGTGTGTGTGTGAGTGTGTTAGTGTATGTTAGTGTGTGAGTGTATGTTAGTGTGTGTGTGTGAGAGTGTATGTTAGTGAGTGTGTGTGAGTGTGTGTTAGTGTGTGTGTGAGTGTATGTTAGTGAGTGTGTGTTAGTGTGTGAGTGTATGTTAGTGAGTGTGTGTGTGTGTGAGTGTGTTAGAGTGTGTGTGTGTAAGTGTTAGAGTGTTTGTCTTAGTGTTAGAGTGTGTGTGTGTGTTAGTATTAGAGTGTGTGTTGGAGTGTGCGTGTTAGTGTTAGAGTGTGTGTCTGTTAGTGAGTGTGTATGTATGTTTGTCACTGAGTGTGTGTCTGTCAGTTAATGTGTGCGTGTGTGTCTTAAGCACTTACCTTTCTCCAGCGCCGGACTCCCTTGGCGCTGGGGATCTGTCCGCCCCGATCCGCCTCTCAGCTCCGAATGCGCATGCGTGGCAAGAGCCACGCGCGCATTCAAACCGCCCATAGGACAGCATTACTCAATGCTTTCCTATGGACGTTCAGCGTCTTCTCACTGTGATTTTCACAGTGAGAAACGCAGAAAATCCTCTAGTGGCTGTCAATGAGACAGCCTCTAGAGGCTGGATTAACCCTCAGTGAAACATAGCAGTTTCTCTGAAACTGCTATGTTTTCAGCTGCAGGGTTAAAACTAGAGAGACCTGGCACCCAGACCACTTCATTGAGCTGATGTGATCTGGGTGTCTGTAGTGGTCCTTTAAGTGTATGTGTTTATGCATGCACTGGCGTACATAACGTGGTCGCAGGGGTCGCAGCCCTGCGACCAGGTGCCCGCCGCCATGTGTTGCGGCCCCAGCCCGCGCAGAGTAAGCGCGCGCGCGGGGGGGGGGGGGGGGGGGCACGGATCAGTTTTCGCACCGGGGCCCCATGGGTTGTGTGTACGCCACTGGGTCCTGAGATGAGACACCTGTGACAGGGGGCGGTGCAAAACCAAGGAGCTGGCTAGACTCCTAAATATATATTATTTATAATTTTTTACAAATGTATAGAACATTTTCAGTTTTTTTTTTCTTTTTAAAATATATTCTATATATTTATGATCTTTAAAGGACCACTTTAGGCACCCAGACCACTTCAGCTTAATGAGGTGGTCTGGGTGCCAGGTCCCTATAGGATTAACCCTTTTTTTTTATAAACATAGCAGTTTCTCTGAGGGTTAATCCAGCCTCCAGAGCCTCTAGTGGCTGTCTCATTGACAGCCGCTAGAGGCGCTTGCGTGCTTCTCACTGTGAAAATCACAGTGAGAAGACGCCAGCGTCCATAGGAAAGCATTGGAAAAGCTATCCTATGCGACTGGCTGAATGCGCGCGCGGCTCCTGCGCGCATGCGCATTCAGCCGATGACGCCGCGAGGAAGGAGGAGGAAAGCTCCCCGCCCGGCGCTGGAGAAAGGTAAGTGTTTAACCCTTTCCTCTCTCCAGAGCCCGGCGGGAGGGGAACCCTGAGGGTGGGGGCACCCTCAGGGCACTATATTGCCAGGAAAACAAGTATGTTTTCCTGGCACTATAGTAGTCCTTTAACCCCTTGAGGACGCAGGACGGTTCAGGACCGTCATCGGCATTTTTCCCTTGCCGACCGACGACGGTCCTGAACCGTCCTAAATTTAAAATGTACTTACCCGATCGCCGTCGTTCCCCCGGCGGCGATCGGCGGTGCTCCCGGTGTGGGGAGACTGCCTGCAGCCCAGACAGTCTCCCCATGGCGGTTTAGGACCCCTGGGGCCATGTGATCGCCCAACAGGGCGACCACATGGTCACAATAGGTGTCCTAGTCTCTGCCTGCAGGGGGACTGTCTGTGCTGACAGGCAGTCTCCCTGCATGTGTAAAATCATAAAAAAATTTAAAGTTATAGTTAATAAAAAAAAAATATATTATTATATATGTGTATATATATGATATATAGACATATATTATACCTATATAATATATGTCTATATATCATATATATAATGTCATGCTAAGTGTATTTTTATATTAATATGTACATATATTAATATAAAAATACACTTATAATTAATTTGCACACGTATATATAATATATATAATAACTATATATATTGTATATATATATTATTATAAAATACGAATAATAAATAATTTAAATTAAATTAAAAAAATTAAAAATAATAATAAATTTTTTTTAAAAAATTATATATCTATACGAAATTTTATTCTAACTGTATTTTGATATTAATATATATATATTTATATCAAAATACACTTAGAATGAAATTGTATATATATCTATGTATATATAAATAAATAAAAAGAATGCGAACTATTCATATGTCGATATACAAAATTACATAAATAATTATATAAATATACACGTAGACTTCAAATATATAAATATGCATATATATTTAAATTCTACGTGCGTATTTATGTAATATTTTTACATAATTAAGTTATTTTATTGATTGCAATTTAAGGGACCTGCCTGCCAACCCAGGCCGAAAGACCAGAGAATTGAATTTGCTATCACTGTATTTTACCCTGTAACGTTCTACGACACCCTAAAACATGTACATGGGGGGTACTGTTTTACTCGGGAGACTTCGCTGAACACAAATATTAGTGATTCAAAACAGTAAAACATATCACAGCGATGATATTGTCAGTGAAAGTGACTTTTTTTTGAATTTTTCACACACAAACAGCACTTTTACTGATGATATAATTGTTGTGATACATTTTCCAGTTTTGAAACACTAATATTTGTGTTCAGCAAAGTCTCCTGAGTAGAACAGGACCCCCCATGTACAGGTTTTATAGCGTTTTTGAAAGTTACAGGGTCAAATATATAGGTCAAATATTTTTACATTGAAAATGGCCAGGTTGGTTACGTTGCCTTTGAGAGCGTATGGTAGCCCAGGAATGAGAATTACCCCCATGATGGCATACCATTTGCAAAAGAAGACAACCCAAGGTATTGCAAATGGGGTAAGTCCAGTCGTTTTTAGTAACCACTTAGTCACAAACACTGGCCAAAATTAGCGTTCAATTTAGTTTTTTACTTTTTTCACACACAAACAAATATGAACGCTAACTTTGGCCAGTGTTTGCGACTAAGTGGCTACTAAAAAAGTCTGGACATACCCCATATTGAATACCCTGGGTTGTCTACTTTTAAAAAAATATGTACATGTGGGGTGTTATTTAGCAATTTATGACAGATAATAGTGTTACAATGTCACTATTGATACATTTTAAAAATGTATGTTTTGAAACCGCAATATCCTACTTGTACTTATAGCCCTATAACATGCAAAAAAAAAGCAAAAAGCATGTAAACACTGGGTATTTTTGAACTCAGGACAACATTTTGAATCTATTTAGCAGTTTTTTTCATTCGCTTTTGTAGATGAGTAAAAGATTTTTCACATAAAATTCAAAAATGAAAATTTTTTCAATTTTTCATCATATTTTTTCATTTTTTTAAATTAAATTACATGAGATTATATAAATAATGGTATGTAAAGAAAGCCCCTTTTGTCCTGAAAAAAACAATATATAATTTGTATGGGAACAGTAAATGAGAGAGCGGAAAATTACAGCTAAACACAAACACCACAAAAGTGTCAAAAAGATGCCTGGTCGCAAATGTACAACATCGCAAAAAAAGTCCGGTCCTTAAGGGTTTAAGCACATTTTATGAACATTCAAGATTACCATTTTTTTTTATTTTCTTTCTTTAATTGTCCTGGGTAGTGCAATGATTATATAGGGCTCATGTATCAATATATTATCATACTGAGTATGCAATATGTATTTATATATATTGTATTTTTCCTGAGTAACATTTTTAATAATAATGAAATTTTTTTTCCATTTTTTTTTCAAAACAAATGATCATAAGTCATGAGGAGTAAGGAGTCATACTTCCATGGTACATGTGCGACTTTTTTGTATTGCATGATGATGAGATGTCGGTGGTCATTTTTTTAGACACAGCTGTTCGAAAGTGATCACCTTACCACAGGTACTAAAAAAAGAGGAGTTTAAGGCAAAACTCTGTAGCTAAACTTGAAACAATAAGAGTAAGACGAAACCAAAAGGACTGCATATGTTAGGCTGTTTCTGTAAATCTGCTATTGGGCTCAGCGAATACAAAGCCAAAAGTTCTCCCAAAAAGCGTCCTTTGGTTTTCTCATGGTTCTGCACTAACATCCGGACCGGTTCATTTCCATGGCAAGAGATACTTAATTTTACTAGGCAGCTAAAGGATCTTATAGACCATAATGCTGTTTTAGCGCAGTTTGTTTTATATATCAGCGCTTTACTTCTTGCATGAGCTATCTATTTGAACAGTTCCTATGTATTGTATGATTTTATTCTATGTAGTTTCCCTTTTTAAATACATTAGTGTTGAAGATGTTTGAGCTTATTCACTCCTGATCCTTACTATGCAGCTTTACAAAGGATATGTTTTACTTGCATCTTTTCTATTCAGTGTTTTATATTCCATTTTGCCATTCCACAACAACTGGTTTGCTTTTTTATTTTTTAATATTGCTAGGTTTGGGAGTTCACCTGGGTTACTGGTGATGACATCCAGATGACATCCAGCACATTACACAACTCTAATATAATTTTTTAGGTGTTTACAAATGACTGCATGTATAATGTCATGAGATTAGACAGTTCATAACACACTCAGGCTGTTATTGGTGGCAGTGGAGTCACAGGAAACACAGCCCATGTAAGTTATGCACAGATTTCGCCAGTTGTATGGAACATAGTAATGCAAGTGAAAGGGATATATGATTTAACACCTCTCAACTGCTGCAGCCTCCATCTGTCAAATCTATCTATTACATGCTCTGTGCGAGTAGGACCATCCACAAAGAGATCTGTAAATTTCGTGATGCCCTTAGGCCAAAAGTTGCTAACCCTTGCCGAGAGTTACTTCTTGGTGTCTGTCAAATGCACAGAGAATAATGCATGGATCACATCACCCATCCTGTATATATATCCAAAGTACCTTAAAAAACAGCAAGATCACTTAATGGACTGCTTGATGCCAGAGGGGGAATCATAGCTGTATTGATCTGATTATGTAAAAATGTTGAGGAACCTAAAGCAATACAAAAATATCTCATAGTTTAATCCCTGTGGGGTTCACACTAGTAAAAAAACAATTTTTATATTGTTCCTGATAAAAGCATCATTAGTTTCCTCTCAGCAAATCCATTTCTCTGCTGATACCAGTACATGTGTATGCCGTTTCCCAAGAATCTATTCTGACATAATTAACACTCTGCTGCCGACATCATGTTCCCTTCTGAGTTTGTCCGACCAAGGGCTGTATGAATGTATCCATGTGAGAGAAAGTGCCACGGAATCAATCAAACATTTACCTTCTAGGATGATTTGTTTGTGCATTGGAACTAAGCGTAGCATAGAAAGTATGAGAGATTGTGATCTGTGTCTCCCTCTGCTGGGTCTTTCACTCATTCAGAATATGTTTCTTCAATGATCCACGGTTTATGGATGCAGTGATGTACTACATAAGATATATGTGATGAAATTACAAAGCATATAATAGGCTTGTGAAGAAGATTTTTTTTTCTCTTAAATTTTCCAAGATTATCAAAAAATTGCAATGGATTGTGTGTGTGTATATATAAATATATATACACACACACACACACACACACACTAACAGCATGTTTATTACCGGAAAACTTTAGTGTTAGGAGGAAGGAATTTGAAGATTTTCCTAAGATTAAAAGTTCTCTTCGCTCCCCCTTTGTGCCCCTTCCCCCACCTCCTATGGCAAAAAAGGGTTCAAAACCCTTACCTGTTTCCAACACCGAAGTCCAATGTAAAGTTTGCAGCTGCAGGGCTTTGGAACAGCGACAGTACACCCAGACAACTTCAATAAGATGAAGTGGTCTGGGTGCCTATAGTGTCACTTTAACCTGTAATTAAGGGTTTAGCATGTATGTACGTAGTGGGGACTCGCGATGCAGCCTAGAACAAATTCTAACCCCATTAAACCCCCCAATAACGACAGACCACTTAGTATGGATGAAAACAGGCCACAGCATTTATTATCACAACTAAATTACTGCATAACACATCCATAACTTTATTTATTGAATCTCTTCTTTTCTGTAACCAAAACATTAGACATAAATAAGCATAAATTAACATATATACATATATAACTCCACCCATAGTGTTATACAGTGACCCAACCGTCCTTGCCAATAAAAACATGGAGTGGTTCCTAATCACCACTCCCTCTCACCTCCCCCCTCGTCATAAAAAATCCTTCCAATGCCTGCCATCAGCCGACCTTATCCACGCTCGATGGGCACGAGACCTCAGGCAACCTAAAGTTAAACCTTTAGAGCAGGGGAAGTTTGAGACCTTAAAAAACTTGTTCATCTCATTCCATCTACTTAAACGTAACCTCAAACTCAATTGGCAAGGACATACCCCCGGCTAGCTGTGACAAAATATAGTATAGGGTGGGCGGGAGGGAAGCTGTTTGCTGGCCCGAATCCCAAGTGGCACTGAGGTAAGACCTCCCCCACACTGTCTTACACAGAACATAATCACACCCACAGACTCTTCCCAACCAATCCCATGCATCTATCCCCACACTCCTACATGTGCCCTTGTCCGCTTAGCTGCGCTATCTCCCCAGGGCCTTGTATGTACGTAGTGGGGACTCGCGATGCAGCCTAGAACAAATTCTAACCCCATTAAACCCCCCAATAACGACAGACCACTTAGTATGGATGAAAACAGGCCACAGCATTTATTATCACAACTAAATTACTGCATAACACATCCATAACTTTATTTATTGAATCTCTTCTTTTCTGTAACCAAAACATTAGACATAAATAAGCATAAATGAACATATATACATATATAACTCCACCCATAGTGTTATACAGTGACCCAACCGTCCTTGCCAATAAAAACATGGAGTGGTTCCTAATCACCACTCCCTCTCACCTCCCCCCTCGTCATAAAAAAATCCTTCCAATGCCTGCCATCAGCCGACCTTATCCACGCTCGATGGGCACGAGACCTCAGGCAACCTAAAGTTAAACCTTTAGAGCAGGGGAGGTTTGAGACCTTAAAAAACTTGTTCATCTCATTCCATCTACTTAAACGTAACCTCAAACTCAATTGGCAAGGACATACCCCCGCCACAACCCCGCTGTTTTACGCCTAAATCAGCGGGGGACCCCACCACAACCAGCCATGGCCTGTTCCACCACTTCACGCAGCGCTAGAGTAACAGAGGTCAAGTCCGACCTCCAGCAAGCGCACCCTTCCCTTGAGATAACTAAACCACATGTAGCCAAACCCAAAAGGCGAACTGGAAGTGTTTATGTTTTTATATATTCATTTCGTCAGTTATGTGTTTAGTCATTTTGTTATGGCCACGACAACTTAGAAACCCATCTAGTCCGATGACCGACGGCAGCGCACCAGGGCACTCACATTGCGGAGTGTACTGCCAACAGGAAAGGGCGATACGCGCAGCCCAGCCCCTGAGAACCTCGGGGAAGAAACATAATGCGAAACATGTCCAGGTCGAAGAGCACCCAAGTCCGAAAACACCACCGACCCAAGTCATTCCACCCAGGGATGACAAAACCCCTGGTACCCCATGAGGCGGGGCAGCTGGCCCCGTATGAGGAGGAGCCACACCCCCTTCACGTAACCGGAGCCAGACCACCGAACCTCGACCCCAGAAGGCGGAAGATCCAACCACTCGCCCCTGCCTCCTTTCCCAAATTACCCACGAGAAAAACCCCGCCCTCCCCGGTCCGGGGGGGTGGGCCGTAAACGCGGCAATAAAACCAAGCAGAGACCAACAAGGCGACCCAAGGACCCACCACCTGAGCCCTCTGAACCATCGGCGCAGGCACGCCCAGCCTGGCGGTGTCCGTAGCCGCCCCCAACCCAAATAAATGCCCCTTGAATTCCCCACCATCCTTATCCAGGAAGTCGAGCCCCCAAGAGGAACAACCCAACTAAATGGACGCGGGGGTGAAAAAACAAAAAACCCATCTCCGAGAACCAAACCGGGGAGGAGGCCGAACAATCCCAGGGACGGAACAGTACTCCCAACGAAAACAGGCAAATGACGGAACCCTGCACCGCCCCCCGATCGGAACGGTATATTACAGACCAACCTGGAAACCCATTACAGCTTGGTAGGAGCCCAACCATTACCCCGTGCATCCCACCCACCCCAGGAGGATGCGGAAAGTCAACCCCGCAACATCCACGAATCGCACAGATTCTATCGATGAAACAGCCAATCGCAACCAACCTACCCTTCCCGACAACAGCCATCGAGCTGCGAAACCTGAAGGAAGTCCATTCCAACACTTAGTCAACTCCACCAAAACACCCTCCCACTTGCCGACGACCGTAACATGAACGGGAAGCCCGAGCCCCGCTAATCGCAGAAGTCGCCCCCAACAGACGGAACCAAACATGTAGATGAGCAGTCCAATCCCGGAACCCAAAAGGAAAACATACCCATCCGTCCCGAACACTCCAACCTTACTGGAGCGGGCCCCACGCCGCCCCATAGACAGCCTACAGACCAGCTTCAGCAGACCGTTGGACCAAGCGACCACACCTCCACTGCCTTACAATCGACTCCGTGACACCTCCACCCGAAGTACGCTCTATAATGAACAAGACAGAGCATCGGCCATCATCGGTAACAACCGGACAAAACCCCGACCAGCCGCCCCTAGACTCAAACAGCACCGAGCCAGAGTACCAGAGTACCTCCGGGGTATAGGGTACTGTAACATGTGAAAGACAGCCAGCATCACCCCACGATGGTCCCCCAGGAAAACCCACCCACCTGTTCGTGAGCTGGGCACCACAAGCCTACCATGCCACCAGAAAGGAGACCTCCAAGAACACCAGAGTCCGCCAGAGCCAGCGTAGTGGGCAAGAGGCAGCACACCCCCGAGAGCCCAAATGGCCCAAAACCCAAAACCTCCTGCGGCGGCGAAACAGTTGGAAGTCAGCGGAAAAGACACAGGGGGCCAGATTGCACAAGCCAACAATAGAGGAGGCCCAGCAGGAACCCCATACAGTCCCAAAGGCAACCCCAACAGGCAAAGCCCAGCGTAACCCGGAGAGCCCACGGGTTGCGCAGCCGAAACCCACAACGCCCCTCCGGCGTTCCCCTTACAGGAATTGATCCCACTATCCAGGAGACAAGAGCACACATCCCGACCCACGGAT
This sequence comes from Pelobates fuscus, assembly GCF_036172605.1. Classification (NCBI taxonomy): domain Eukaryota; kingdom Metazoa; phylum Chordata; class Amphibia; order Anura; family Pelobatidae; genus Pelobates; species Pelobates fuscus. Next base: position 257,942,022 of record NC_086321.1, read on the forward strand.
AAGGCCTTGGCCACGGAACTCAGAAACTCCAAAACACTATCCCAAGAAAAACACCGCAACAGCAGAGTGCGTACATGCGACACTGACGGCCCCACACATAAGCGACATTGGGAGCAACTTACGTGGAGGCACATAGCCACCTAATCTTGACCGTCAGAAACACAGCCCAGAAAACAACAACTCGACGGACGTACCGGCAGCAGCCGGAAGAACGATTCCACCGCCGCCTGCGTCAGCAAGGCCCCAGGGCCCCGCAGCCCCACCCACACAGACCGCTGCGCCGAGCCACCAACTCAAACCCAGCCCCCGGAAGGAAACGATAGATGAGTAAATAAGGAACCAGGCGATATCAACCCTGCTCCACCATGGGTACCACCTCCCAAAAGGGGGGGGCCCGCAGAGCGAACTCCAGGGGCACCTGCAACGATTGGGAAATAAGCTGATCGAGCATTCTTGGGAAACAGGACCCACACCACCCGAAGGAGCTCTCACATGGACTGAGGGTCCAGCACCGAGAGCACCCACGTCCCCATCCCGACAGATCGCAGAGAGGACGAAAACAACGCACAGTGCTGAGGCACCAGGCGAGACCTAAGTAAACCAGAGGCCGAAGCCCACCCGGCCCCAGGCCAAGAAGGGTTGCCCGCCAACTAAAGTGCAAAACGTATCCCCACCAACCCAGCTCCTCCCAGGGACGATACGCGTCCCGAAAGTGTCCTGACCGCAGAACCACGCAGTGCATCCCCGGGGAGCCCTTCTCCCCGACCATGATATCCAGAAACAGGGTGCATTCAAACATGTGCCATGGGGCGTAACCGACTAGAGCATGCTCCCCACGACCCACCCGGAGCCCCTAATGTCCCTCTTAGTCAAGGGACCCCCCGTGGCAGGAGGGAACGTCCCTGCGATAAAAGCCCCTCCCCCCCATCTGCTCCCTAGCATTGCGCGCAAGCCAAGCGGGCCATATAAGCTCAGCAACACCCAGAGTCATGCGAACCCAGGACGCCGCAGGAAAGCGCACTTAAACATACGATGCATACTGAAAATTAAGGGGGAGGGGGAAGCGGCGTCCATGCACTTAATGTACTTGTAATCCATGTCAGTTGTTTTCTACCGTTTTCGTCTTTTTTTTTTTTTTTTTTTTTCGTGTTGTTTTTTATTGTTGTTTTTCTTTTTCTCTTGATTGTTTTTAATTTTTTTATTTTTTTTTAATTTTTTTTTTTATTGTTTATTTTTTTTTTCATTTTATGTTAACGTTCAATCTTCTTGTATATGTCATAGTATGCACTTTTTTTTTTTTTTTTTTTAAATTTATTCCATTTGGCAATTTACAGTGTAGTCTTTTTTTTTTTTTTTTTGTGTGTGCAAGAGGACTAGACTGAATAAGGGAAGGAACAACGTATGCACGCAAAGCGCTAACAAAGAAGGGGGAAAAGTACTCACCGTTTGCAGCCTGGCGATCCAAGCCCGGCACTGCGCTCACAGAAGGCTGAGGCAAAGAAACATCAGTAACAGCAACCACAGAAGACATCAGCCGGGATCCAGGCGCCACCTGCTGGACGGGTCCAGGAGCTGCAGCAGAGTCCGGAGAAGAGAGCAGTGGAGAAGAGGAGAGCCCACGCCCCAGAGGAGATGGCCGAGGTAAGTGACCAACAGGGGGGGGCAGGGGGCCCAGACAAGACAGAGGGGGGATGGGATAAAGGAGAGGGGGCAGACAGGGAGGGATGGGGACCAGCAGGGGGAGGAAGCGAAGCACAGAGGGGGAGAAAAGAAAAAACAGGAGGGAAAGGGGCAACAGAGGGAGGGAAAGGGGCAACAGAGGGAGGGAAAGGGGCAACAGAGGGAGGGAAAGGGGCACCAGAGAGGGGGAAGGGGCACCAGAGAGGGGGAAGGGGCACCAGATAGGGGTAAGGGGCACCAGAAAGGGGTAAGGGGCACCAGAAAGGGGTAAGGGGCACCAGAGAGGGGGAAGGGGCACCAGAGAGGGGGAAGGGGCAAAGAGAGAGGGAAGGGGCAACAGATAGGGGTAAGGGGCACCAGAAAGAGGTAAGGGGCACCAGAGAGGGGGAAGGGGCAAAGAGAGGGGGAAGGGGCAACAGAGAGGGGGCTGGAAACAAACTGAGAAGGAGGAAGGGGGACCAGGGGGCCCAGGACCCAAAGATAGAAGAAGTTAGTAAGGTAGCATGTTTTCTTGTCTGATTCACTGCTGTTTCCGACAGGTGAGTTAGTAGGCAGAGGGTCCTCAAATGTCCTATAAAACCTTTGCTCTTAAATTATTTTCTCTACCAATCAGAGAATGAGCTAAGCCATAATTTTATCACATGACAGGAGGCTTCATATTTTGCTTTACTCTCTTTACTAAAACTCCATAGCAGTAAAGAAAGTGAATAAACGTTTTAACCAATCAAAATGCAAATAGGGAGTATATTATTTCAGTCAACAGGCTCCTCCCCCTCTTTCTTTACTGCTCCATCGCAGACAGGTCAGAGTTTTTGGCTCTTCCCTATTTTACCTCATGTGAATGTTTTATTTACCTTTTTTCCTCATAATATACTATTTTATTATCTAACTTTTCATTATCTATATAGTTCTGCTATTTTCTGTAGTCTCTAAACCGTTTTTATCTACTATCTATCCTAATGTTTAGTACCACCGGGGTTACTTCACCCTAGTGGTAGTTTACCTCTCTCCTTTCTGCTCGGGTTTTTTCCCTGCATCCTTCTTTTTTTCCCCACCTTGCCGCCGCTCGGAGGCTATTTTCCGCCGCGTTTTCCGCGGCCCTATTTCAGCCGCGGCTTCCTTCTCGCGGCGGCCATTTTTAATCCCGCGTCTCGCGAGATTACGGCCGCCATTTTAGGACCGCAGCAAATTGCCGCGAAACCTCAGAACGGCAAGTTCAACGGACACTGCAAGCCTTTCTACAGTCTGCTACTAGAGGTCAGTCACTCAAGCTGTTTAAAGGCACATCAGGTATTAACCTGTGCCTGACTGGGGTGCTGCCCTATATATTGTGCTGCTAAGGAGGTCGCTTTGTGGCCACCTCTGTCATACTGGGTGAGGCCCAGCATACATTTAAAAATCCCAACAAGTGGTCTATTTGCCCTGCTGGGGCCTAGTGGTTACATTGGACATTATACACCCTGCTGGGGTGATTATATAAATCGGATTACTATCCTGCTGGAGCTTAATCTCCAACATACCACTACTCATACCCTGCTGGGGTATCATTTTATTACAACCCTGCTGGGGTTATCTGGCTTACATTTGACCAGTTACTATACCGTCTAGACCCTGCTGGGGTACTCGGTTTTATTATTTTTATTATTATTTATTCTAAGAACCCTGCTGGGGTCCCGATTGTACTACTATACAAAATTTACGTTATTGCACCCTGCTGGGGTATTGCATAGCGATATTACTACAGTCTATATCGACTAAAATACTGCAGACTGACCTCTACCACGCCCTGTGCCAATCATATACCCAGACACCATGGAGACCTCTCAAACCACAGATCTCCAAAATATGGTGAACAAGGCCGTTTCTGCCTCAATGGAGAAAGTCCTCTCCAAGATGATGGCCTCTGGCTCCGACAAGAGGAAACCATCTAAAGCCCACCCATCCCGCCATGACTCCGATTCTGATGCACAAGAATCTCACAAAAGCCCTGAAACTCTCACGGGCAAACGCCAGTGGAAAGGCGAAAAAGACCACTCACATAAAAGTAAAAACCCCGCTAAACGCGCTAAACCCATTTCTGCCACCATCACGAATCCCCAACACGACTACTCTTCGGATGAAGAACAGTCCCAAACTAAACCCATGGCCATTTTAGATGAATGGCAAGCGGACGACTCAGACTCTAATGAAGGTGGTTGGGGTTCAGACTCTGGATCCCAATCATTTTTTCCGCAACACACATTCATGGGAGAACCCCAAGACCAAGATAATGCGGATAACCCGCAAGAGGATGAAGACACCATCCTTGACCCACTGGGACAAAAACTTTTTGACCCAAGAAAAATTAGACACCCTCGCTCAAGCGATTGGACACCTCCTGACCACCTAGCGAGGTTTATGCACCTCTGGCTACGAAAGCCCATGGACAAAACGGTCCGCAACCGTTTGAGGTCAGAATGCCCAAGGCCTTTTCTACCCGACCACGTGGCGGACACGCCAGAATTTGACCAAGTGATGACAACTTTTATGTCACGAGGTGGCCGTGACCCACGAAAAGGCGTGGAAAAAGGGTTTAGAGGGGTTCAAGATAAACTTCTGGACTCGGTGGGACCACTATCCAGAATTATGTACTTGGCTGATGATGCTCTAGCCAAAGCCGATCAATTTGACCCTACTATGGTGCGCGAATGGGCGCATGACGTGCGGGAATGGGCACAAAGGTGCTTTTGTTTTGTGGGTAATGCCAATGTCGCCTTATCATCTGAGCGACGCAAAGCAGCACTTCTCCGCATTGACGGGAAATTGGTGGAGTTGGGCACCAAGGAGTTAGGTCCTATGGCACAGGGCAAGCTTTTCGGAGAACAATTTCTCAAAGAATTAAGCAGACATGTTAACGTATACACATCCCTGAACAAGGCTCAATCATCAATGAGAAGAGTCTTTAGACAAAACCCCTCTAGGGGTGTTTTTGGACGGGCTGGCCGCCAAAGGGGCCGTGCTGCCAGCCGCTTCTGGCCCTCAGGCCCCAGAGCTACAAGACCACAGCCCTTTTACCCAGAGATGGGATACCGACCATCTTCCTACACACGAGGCGCAGACAGAGGTCGCGGACCACGCACTCGAGGCAGAGCACGTTTCTCCGCAGGTAAGCAACCAATTCACTCATGTTTCCCTTCCAATGCATACAGCAGGTCGCATATCTCTTTTCTTCCAGGAATGGACTTCAATATCCGCGGACGCATGGATCCTACAGACAGTACGAGGCTACGTCATAGACTTCGTAGACCAACCCCGACAGACGGAAATACCACGTCCCATCAACTGCTCAAGAACAGACAAATCTCTCATCAACGAAGAACTACAAACCCTATACTCAAAAGGCGCGATAGAACCCGCGTCCGAACCTCGAGGTTTCTTCAGCAACATCTTCTTAGTCAAGAAGAAAACGGGCGATCTACGACCAGTCATAAACCTACGACAACTCAACCAATACGTCACTTACAACCATTTCAAGATGGAAGGCATACATCTGTTAAGAGACCTCCTACAAGACAAGGATTGGTTCACGAGACTGGATCTCAAGGACGCGTATCTATCAGTACCCGTCCATCAATCCTGCAGACAATACCTTCGTTTCCATTGGCAAGGCCGTCCCTGGCAATTCACGTGCCTCCCCTTCGGCCTCAGTTCGGCCCCTTGGTGTTTCACCAAACTGCTGAAACCCGTGGTCGCACATCTTCGAGCTCAAGGCATTCGTTGCATTATATACCTGGACGACCTCCTTCTGTTCTGCTCAGACAGACTCAGACTGATACAACACACACGCTACACCACGGATCTCCTATCATCCCTGGGCTTCACAGTGAACTTTCAAAAATCAGCTATCTCCCCATCACAAACAGTTCAATTTCTGGGATTCGAGATAGATTCCACCTCCAGCACTCTACGGCTACCGACGGCAAAAATCTCAGCCATTCGCAAGGAATTACGCAGGGCCATCCGCTCCCACACCATTCCACTCCGCACCCTCGCACGCATCGTAGGGCTTCTCTCGGCCTCCATTCAAGCTATATTTCCAGGTCCACTTCACTACAGGGCAATGCAACGCCTCAAAGCTTCCTTTCTCAGGGAAAACCCCTCATACGATCAGCCGGTCCCGATGACAGAGGAAGTCAGAGACGAACTCAGATGGTGGCTGGACAGCATGGAAGCATGGAACGGCCGAGCCATCTTCGGGAAAGCTCCCGACATGATATTAGAATCAGACGCCAGCCTCTGGGGATGGGGAGCGATGAGCGAAAATATATCGACAGGAGGTGCTTGGACAACCCAAGACCTCAACTTACATATAAACTGCCTAGAACTCCTAGCCGGGTCTTTCGCGATCCGAAGCCTAGCAAAGGACAAGTCGGACTGTTGCATCCTACTCCGGATGGACAACATTTCCGCAGTCCGTTACATCAACCGCCTAGGAGGAGCCCGCTCACGTCTCCTATCAGAAATAACAAAATAAATTTTCGACTTTTGCCTACCCCGCAACATCTCCCTCACGGCGGAATACCTCCCAGGAGAGACAAACCTCACGGCGGATTGGTTCTCACGCCACTGGCGGGACACCAGCGACTGGAAACTAGATCCACAAATCTTCAGCTGCATTGCGGAACGCCTAGGTCCACTCCACTTGGACCTGTTTGCGTCCCGCAACAACAGACAAACGAAATTATACTTCAGCTGGCTCCCGGACCCGGAGAGCGCAGCAGTGGATGCATTCCTACAACCTTGGCCGATCACAGGAGCCTACGCCTTCCCTCCCTTCGCCATGATAGCGAGGACCATACACTATCTGAAGAATCAGCAAACCTCACTAGTACTCATCACTCCACTATGGAGGGGACAACCATGGTTCCCAGATCTCCTAGCTCTATCATGCCACGATCCCCTTCTACTACCTCATCATCAATACATTCTAACAGATCCAAAAGGCAACCCTCATCCACTAATCCTAGACAACCATCTCCATCTGGTGGTTTGGACGCTTTCAGGGGCTCCTGGCAAGTCGGCGAACTATCGCAGGCTGCTAAAGAACTGCTATGGGACTCATGGGCACCCGGAACCAGAAGATGCTATCTATCCGCCTGGAATTCCTGGTCCACTTGGTGTCTGGAACGGAACTTCGATCCATTTACGGCCCCTGTTTCAGCCATTTTGAACTTCCTATCTCACCTTTTCTCATTAGGACGTTCTTACAGATCACTTAATGTAATTCGCTCAGCTATTTCAGCAGCCCACGTCCCCATACAAGGGATTCCAGTTGGCAAAGAACCACTTGTATGCCGACTCCTGAGAGGCATTCGATTACAACGTCCCCCAGGGCCCAAATACTCTCAATTCTGGGACGTCGACGTAATCCTCCGATTCCTGAAAGACTGGCCAACTAACGACAGACTCTCCCTCCGTCAATTATCAGCAAAACTCACAGTCTTGCTCTGCCTGGTCTCCTTCCGCAGAGTGTCAGACATACGAGCACTGGACATAGACGCTTTTTCAATCTCTCCAGAAGGAGTTACATTCCGGATATCTCGCCGCACTAAGACGGACTCCACATCTGTGTTTTATCCTTTCTTCCCTACAGAACCGCAACTCTGCGTTGTCTCCACACTACAACAGTACGTGGAAACCACCCTACCTCTTCGGTCTACACCATCAGGTCAACTCCTAGTATCATACGTCAGACCACATGTCCCCATCACTTCCACCACCCTAGCAAGATGGGTTCGATGGTTACTATCGCTAGCCGGTGTGGACATTACATTCGGAGCCCACTCAGTACGCGGAGCAGCAGCATCCTCAGCCTTCATGGCGGGTGCCTCCTTAACGGATATCCTACGCTCCGCTGATTGGTCCAGGGAATCGACATTCCGCACCTTCTATTTCCGTCCGAATTCCAGTGCTGCCATGTCTCTGATTCTACAGCGTTAAAAATGCAAAATATGAAGCCTCCTGTCATGTGATAAAATTGAAGATTATGCTAGCGCTAGTGTACTTATAATCTTAATTTTAATAATGACAGGAGGCGAGTATTTTCCCACCCTTCCCACCCGGGAGGAGGGGAACTACTCTATTCATACTCTAATCATACTTCTCTACATTTCTTCATTCTTCTGTTTTCTTCATAACTCCTTGAATCTTATGTTCATAAGGTAGTCACTGTTGTCATTAGCCTATTTAACTACTAGTAGTCTATACACTGAATATACAAATTAAATTATTGCAATGTAATCCGATGGATCACTGTCATGACTACAAACAGTTTCAAGACCGGTGCCTAACCTTTCTCATATTCTCTTTTCAGTTTAAGTGTGAAAGAAGTTGGAACATCTACGGCATGACCATAACGATATTTCTCATCATATAAAGACCAAGCATCGGAAGTTCTCCGGTTGGTGCCTGTTTTTTCTTCCTAATCAACCCAAGAAGTTCATCATTCCCGTTGGATTCCATTACAGATGTTCGTTACAGACTTTATGACTATTTTCTTCCCTGTTCCGATGTTCGCTTCCGAAAGAGGGGGAGGAGCCTGTTGACTGAAATAATATACTCCCTATTTGCATTTTGATTGGTTAAAACGTTTATTCACTTTCTTTACTGCTATGGAGTTTTAGTAAAGAGAGTAAAGCAAAATACTCGCCGCCTGTCATTATTAAAATTAAGATTATAAGTACACTAGCGCTAGCATAATCTTCAATTGACACAAATTAGCCAACTGTCAGTCTGCACCTTCATTAACAAAATGATCTCTCTGAAAAACAACACAAAACATAGTCCTCTTTCTTAAACAAAGTCTAACTTTACCAAGATAATCAAGATAATTCATTTAAAGGGTTACTCCACACACAAGTATCATTTCAGTCGTCATGTGGTCATGGTACAGCTGAAACACTGCACATAGAGAAATATAGCATCTTGCTGAGTGGGGAGCAACTCCCCCTCCAGCAGCAGCCTTGGCCCATTCCGCACTAGCTAATGTTAAATCTAATGTTAAATCTATGCACATTTGGTTTTGCCATCAGCACTCATAGCATCCTTGCCCTCCTCTTGCCACTCATGTCCTCCTCTCACCCTGTCCTCCCTTACATTCCTCCCTTTGCAGTGAAGGGGAGCAACGTCACTGGCAGAGGATCGGGCTGCCAAAATACCTTTTTCTTTGCTGAAAGGGACCATAATACACACTTCACAGTTATGCCTCTTTGATATTACCTTATTGTTTAGGGCCATGTAGTGTAACGGAATCCCCATATTTGTTTGCTTAGACAGAGGATTTTAAGTAGCCTTTATAATTTAAAAAAGTATTTTATTTTTATTTTTGTGTGTGCTGTTCCTTAAAGGGACACTCCAGTGCCATGAAAACAAACCGTTTTCCTGGCACTGCAGATCCCATGTTGCTGAAGGTTAGAACCCCTTCAGTGCCTTACCTGAGACCAGCGCCGATGTCCCTCGGTGCTGGTTTAGGGTCTGACCACGCTCCTCCCCAGCACATGGGCGGCCGTCGGCAGGGGAGACCTAATGCGTATGCTTTCAATGCTTTCCTATGGGGATTTTAGCGATGCTGGAGGTCCTCACATAGCGTATTCCTCACAAAACCGTGCTATACACCAGGAAGTGCCCTCTAATGCTGTGTAGTAGACAGCCACTAGATGAGGAGTTAACCCTGCAAGGTAAATATTGCAGTTTATGAAAACTGCAATATTTACAATTGCAGGGTTAAGGGTAGTGGGAGTTGGCACCCAGACCACTACAATGGGCAGAAGTGGTCTGGGTGCCTGGAGTGTCCCTTTAATCTACATATTGTATATATGTTGGCAGCATCACTACTTAGAAATACATGTTCTAGGTATACCCCCAATTTCCCATTTTTCTTTGAGGACAGGTGTCAATCCAAATCTGCCAAGTGACCCTATGTAGGGGGAACAGTCCCTGTTCTGCTCTGTGTCAGTGTGTATCATGGTCTCTGAGGACAGGTGTCAATCCATACATGTCAAGTGACCCTATGTAGGGGTAACAGTCTCTATTCTGCTCTGTGTCAGTGTGTATCATGGGCTCTGAGGACAGGTGTCAATCCATACCTGCCAAGTGACCCTATGTAGGGGTAACAGTCTCTATTCTGCTCTGTGTCAGTGTGTATCATGGTCTCTGAGGACAGGTGTCAATCCATACCTGCCAAGTGACCCTATGTAGGGGGAACAGTCTCTATTCTGCTCTGTGTGAGGAGGAGGAACGGGAAAGGAGTAGCTCGGCATCCAACCTTGTGCAAATGGGGTCTTTCATGCTGTCGTGCCTGTTGAGGGACCCTCGTATAAAGAGGCTTAAGGAGAACGACCTGTGCTGGGTGTCAACGCTACTAGACCCCCGGTATAAGCAGACAGTGGCGGAAATGTTACCGAATTACAAGTCGGAAAGGATGCAGCATTTGCAAAATAAATTAAAAAGTATGCTTTACACAGCGTATAAGGGTGATGTCACAGCACAACGGGAATCTAACAGGGGAAGAGGCGAAAGTCATCCTCCTCCTCCCACGACCACGCCATATCTGCCAAGTGACGCTAAGTAGGGGGAACAGTCCCTATTCTGCTCTGTGTCAGTGTGTATCAGGGTCCCTGAGGACAGGTGTCAATCAATATCTGGCAAGTGACCCTATGTAGGGGTAACAGTCTCTATTCTGCTCTGTGTCAGTGTGTATCATGGTCTCTGAGGACAGGTGTCAATCCATACCTGCCAAGTGACCCTATGTAGGGGGAACAGTCTCTATTCTGCTCTGTGTGAGGAGGAGGAACGGGAAATGAGTAGCTCGGCATCCAACCTTGTGCAAATGGGGTCTTTCATGCTGTCGTGCCTGTTGAGGGACCCTCGTATAAAGAGGCTGAAGGAGAACGACCTGTGCTGGGTGTCCACGCTACTAGACCCCCGGTATAAGCAGACAGTGGCGGAAATGTTACCGAATTACAAGTCGGAAAGGATGCAGCATTTGCAAAATAAATTAAAAAGTATGCTTTACACAGCGTATAAGGGTGATGTCACAGCACAACGGGAATCTAACAGGGGAAGAGGCGAAAGTCATCCTCCTCCTCCCACGACCACGCCATATCTGCCAAGTGACCCTAAGTAGGGGGAACAGTCCCTATTCTGCTCTGTGTCAGTGTGTATCAGGGTCCCTGAGGACAGGTGTCAATCAATATCTGGCAAGTGACCCTATGTAGGGGTAACAGTCTCTATTCTGCTCTGTGTCAGTGTGTATCATGGTCTCTGAGGACAGGTGTCAATCCATACCTGCCAAGTGACCCTATGTAGGGGGAACAGTCTCTATTCTGCTCTTTGTCAGTGTGTATCAGGGGCTTTGAGGACAGGTGTCAATCCATATCTGCCAAGTGACCCTATGTAGGGGGAACAGTCTCTATTCTGCTCTGTGTCAGTGTGTATCAGGGGCTTTGAGGACAGGTGTCAATCCATATCTGCCAAGTGACCCTATGTAGGGGGAACAGTCCCTATTCTGCTCTGTGTCAGTGTGTATCATGGTCTCTGAGGACAGATGTCCATCCATACCTGCCAAGTGACCCTATGTAGGGGGAACAGTCCCTATTATGCTCTGTATCAGTGTGTATCAGGGGCTTTGAGGACAGGTGTCAATCCATATCTGCCAAGTGACCCTATGTAGGGGGAACAGTCCCTATTCTGCTCTGTGTCAGTGTGTATCATGGTCTCTGAGGACAGGTGTCAATCCATACCTGCCAAGTGACCCTATGTAGGGGGAACAGTCCCTATTCTGCTCTGTGTCAGTGTGTATCAGGGGCTTTGAGGACAGGTGTAAATCCATATCTGCTAAGTGACCCTATGTAGGGGGGAACAGTCTCTATTCTGCTCTGTGTCAGTGTGTATCAGGGGCTTTGAGGACAGGTGTCAATCCATATCTGCCAAGTGACCCCATGTAGGGGGAACAGTCCCTATTCTGCTCTGTGTCAGTGTGTATCAGGGGCTTTGAGGACATGTGTCAATCCATATCTGCCAAGTGACCCTATGTAGGGGGAACAGTCCCTATTCTGCTCTGTGTCAGTGTGTATCAGGGATCCTTAGGATAGGTGTCAAACCACATCTGCCAAGTGACCCGATGTAGGGGGAACAGTCCCTATTCTGCTCTGTGTCAGTGTGTATCAGGGTCTCTGAGGACAGGTGTCAATCCATATGTCAAGGTGTCAATATGTCATATGTCAGGTGTCAATCCATATCCATTGCGATTTAGGAATGTTAGATGATTTCTGCCCTTTATGAATTAAAACCAGACTCTGCATCAACTGTGTAATTTTCCATGGGAGTTTTGCCATGGATCCCCCTCCGGCATGCCACAGTCCAGGTGTTAGTCCCCTTGAAACAACTTTTCCATCACGTTTGTGGCCAGAAAGAGTCCCTGTGGGTTTTACAATTCGCCTGCCCATTGAAGTCAATGGCGGTTCGCCCAGTTCGCCAGGTTCGCAAACGTTTGCGGAAGTTCCCGTTCGCCATTCGCGAACCGAAAATTTTGTGTTCGCGACATCACTAGTGACACCAGATATGAGTGGTGGCACTGGGCAAGTGGGCACAGTATCCACTGTGAGCCTGACACAGAAGCTGACAGACAGCTAACTGCTATTCAATCTATTACAGTGAAAAAACATTTTTGTTTTTAAATGTAAGCTTAAGCTATTGTGACACCAGATATGAGTGGTGGCACTGGGCAAGTGGGCACAGTATCCACTGTGAGCCTGACACAGAAGCTGGCAGACAACCAACTGCTATTCAATCTATTACAGTGAAAAAAAAAATTGTTTTTAAATGAAAGCTTAAGCTATTGTGACACCAGATATGAGTGGTGGCACTGGGGAAGTGGGCACAGTATCCACTGTGAGCCTGACACAGAAGCTGGCAGACAACTAACTGCTATTCGATCTCTTACAGTGAAAAACTTTTTTTGTTTTTAAATGCAAGCTTACGCTATTGTGACACCAGATATGAGTGGTGGCACTCGGCAAGTGGGCACAGTATCCACTGTGAGCCTGACACAGAAGCTGGCAGACAACTAACTGCTATTCAATCTATTACAGTGAAAACATTTTTTTTTAAATGCAAGCTTAAGCTATTGTGACACCAGATATGAGTGGTGGCACTGGGCAATTGGCCACAGTATCCACTGTGAGCCTGACACAGAAGCTGGCAGACAACTAACTGCTATTCAATCTATTACAGTGATTTTTTTTTTGTTTTTAAATGCAAGCTTAAGCTATTGTGACACCAGATATGAGTGGTGGCACTGGGCAAGTGGGCACAGTATCCACTGTGAGCCTGACACAGAAGCTGGCAGACAACTAACTGCTATTCAATCTATTACAGTGATTTTTTTTTTGTTTTTAAATGCAAGCTTAAGCTATTGTGACACCAGATATGAGTGGTGGCACTGGGCAAGTGGGCACAGTATCTACTGTGAGCCTGACACAGAAGCTGGCAGGCAGGCAACTGCAATTACATTACACAGAAAAAAAAAGAAAAGAAAAAGCAGACTGATGTTCTAGCCCTAAAAATGGCTTTTTGGGGTGCTGTCTTTACAGCAGAGATCAGATGAGTCCTTCAGGACTGTAGTGGACACTGAATACCCTAGCCTAGCTATCAATTTCCCTATCAAATGAGCAGCAGCTACACATTCCCTCCTCTATCTAAGAATGCAGCTTCAGAATGAATCTAAAATGGATGCTGTACAGGAGGTGGGAGGGTCTGGAAGAGAGGGTCTGCTGCTAATTTGCTGGAATGTGTCTGCTGACCGTGAGGCACAGGGTCAAAGTTTACTCAATGATGATGAATAGAGGGCGGAACACGCTATGTTCGCCGGGAACTATTCGCCAGCGAACAGTTCGGTACATCACTAAATAGGAGTATAGGAGCTGCCAGCAGGGGGACTGTCTGAGCTGTCAGAGAGTCCACCAGGCTGCTAAAAAATAACAAAATAAAAATAAATATATTATACATATATATGTATAATATATTATAAAATAATTAAAGAATTTTATAATATATTATACAGATATAATGCATACATATGATTTCATTATAAGTGTACTTTGAGATATATACATATTTGTAGTCGGGGACATTAAACCGTATTTGAAGTCATAGGTTATGATTGATAGTCGGTTGTGGTGTGCCTAAACTGACGACCGGGTAGGCCTGAAATAATGAGGGCAAAAAGGTTTAAACATAACGCTTTTAATGCTTGTTATTCACGTGAGAAATTCCTTGAAAGCTTTCCTAAGTTCTCTCATTTGTGGAATGTATTTACCATAAGCTGCTGTTTTCCACCCACCTAATTTCTTGATAATGTGTACAGGGAAGTTTTTGCTGGATGCGGCTGAAGCGGCGCCGATCCTAAAGGAGTGCCCTGAGATGGACATTGGGCCTGACCTAGTCTGACAACCATGGCCCTGACAGTGTACGAATTTCGCAGTGGTCAGGGGTTTGTCGTAAATTGTGAGCAAGGGTGAGTAGTTTTGTTGTTCAGTGAGGGAGAGGCAAATGGTATCCAATGCGGACACCGGACACCATTTATTATGGGTCAAAAAGTACAGGACCTCTGTTTGTCTTAAATTGTCTTAGTTGTAGTATGTAGTGGTCCCCTTGTTTATGTAGATCCCTTATTCTGATGGAACTTGGATTCCCGGATAGTCTACTCTTTGTGAATTAACTAGGTCTTAAGAACCCATAAAATGCTATGTACATTGCTGCTCTGGTTATGCAGTTAGTACTGGGTTCGAATGGGTTGGTGTCTAACAAATCTGATAAAGCCTTTAATTTTTTCCTGTCAATTGGTTGTCTTGTTGCGGTTGGAGGGCCGTCCATGCAAAGTATGCCTTTTAGGACGTTTTTCGGGTGATAGAATGACATGAATGGTTTGTGATAGGGGAATAAGGTGAGTAGGTGGTGTTGTACACCTGTGAGGTAAGCTTAATGGTGTTGTTTCCCAGCTTAAGGTCTAAGTGGCAGTGAGCAGTGTAGGCAACTATCGTGTCGATAGAAAAGGTGTTAGTGATATGATGTTCGGATGTGAACCTGGAGAAGATAGTAAGTGCTCTGTCGTAGGACTTCCTGGTGTTGTCTGACAGAACGGATTTTGCCAGGGCTTGGGCATGTTGTTTTAGGAGACTCAGCCCATGATCAGGTCCTGGAATGTTAGGGCCACCTCGGGTGTGATGGCCACTGTGCGGTGGTGTTTGATAAAGGCCTGAAAGTTGGAGCGAGAGAGAGCATCAGCTGTGATGATTTCCCGACCAGGTACATGCATGCAAACTAAATGAAAGTTGTGTTATGCTGCCAACCACGTGAGTCTCCTCATGAGTCTCATGATGACTAGTGAGGAGGTTCTGCCTTTGTTTATTATCTCGCATGTGGCTTTGTTATTGGAGAGGCATTTGACTGCTTTGCCTTCCCATAACGAACCCCTAGAGTGTGCTGCTGCTACTATTGGATAGAGTTCAAATAGTGAGGACGTGGTATTGAAGGCCTGTAATGTTAAAGGTTTCTGAGGGCCATGAGTCACAAAACCACTGGTTTTGGTATATGGCAGCAAACCCTGTGTGGGCTGCTGCGTCAGTCCATATGACTGGAGATTCCTCGTCAATTGGGGGTATTAGTAAGTCTGCTTTGACGTTGTTGTCGATGAGAATGGTAGTATTGTCGTGAGGGGCCTCAGTTAGGAGGTGTAGTAGGCGTAAAATGAGTGGGTGGCTTTGTGGTATAATGCGGATCGAGAAATTCAGGGAGTCCAGGAGAGACTGCAGCTCTTTGCGGGAGCAATTGTTTTAGTGCAGGAACCCTGTTATTTCATTTGTGATGCGGTTAACTTTCTCATCTGGTAGGCTAGCTATCATGGTTGTCGAATCTCGATGTATACCTAAAAAGGTTAGAGCGGTAGAGAGACCTATTATTTTCTCTCTTGATAGGGAGGTTGTTGGTGTCGGGTTGGAATTTGTGCTGTTACCCGGAGTTGGTAATGTCTGTGGTAGAGTGGCAGGGATAGCTGCCGGGGTGATAATAGCAACTTGGTTTTCAAGTTTCTCCAGCCTCTCGTTGATAGAAGTGCTGACATAGTGGCCTGGATTCCAGGCGTGCTTCCGTCGATTGCCTGTGTGCTGGTGCCCAGTCGCGGGGTGTTAGGGTTAGCGTTCAGGAGGCAGTATAGTTCCGCTTTACGAACCGTGGCTGGGTATGGTACGCCTCTTCTCCTGAGTTTGGCTGCGATCTTGGGTATGGTCCAAGTACATAGAGACCCTGGACTTGCTGTCTCTACATTCTCGACTGGGGTGCCTGGTCTGGCTGAGCTGGAAATTCTGGCTGGGATGCTGGGTAGGGCGATGTCCTCGGCTATGTCAAAAGCGTGTAACATTCTGGAACACGAATACACACGTGAGTTAGGAGTAATGATTCTTTAAGGGGAAGAGTATTATTAGAAGATTGTTTGGCTCATTCATGAATGGTGAGATCCCTAAATTACATAAGAGGCATGGAGGTGCTCTTACGTGTCTATTGAACGTTTTGCCCGTGATGGAGGTGGGCGGAGCGGTATCCGCCTGTGAGGACCGAATAAGCGTAGTGTTGTGAAATGTAGTATTAACTATGACATGATGTGAGGAGGTTGTGCCTCAGTGGCGTGTCTGATGGACAGGACCGAACTGGCCCACCGGGATACCAAGAAATTTCCCAGTGGGCCGTCGGCACCTGGGGCCGGGTAGACACCTAAGTCTGCTGGCAGCCGCTGGAGGAGCTGTTCTGTCTCTGCGTGCAGCTTAATGAGACCGGGGCCAGAATATGACGTCATATTCCGGCCGCGGTCTCATGCAGCAGCGTGCGAGGGCGGGAGAGCAGAGCCAGCGCAGCTCCCCCAGTGGCTGCCAGCAGACCTCCCCCAGTGGCCGCCAGACTCCAGCACAAGTCCCCCAGCGGCTGCCAGCACAGACAGCCATCTGCACTGCACGACCCCCTGGCAGGTAGTAGTAATGTGTGTTATGGTGTGTCTGTCTGTCTGTTATGGTCTGTCTGTCTGTGTCATGGTGTCTGTCTGTATGGTGTGTGTGTGTCTGTCTGTCTGTGTCATGGTGTGTGTCTGTCATAGTGTGTGTGTCTGTCTGTCTGTGTTAAAAATAGTGTTTTTGCTCACCTTTTTTTTCCCCACGCAGCGTGCTGGTCTCCCCTCGACTGGCCCTGCCTCTATGGCTAAGATCATCAAGCTTGATCTCAGCCAATCCAATGCTTTGCCATAGAATTGGCTGCAAAACGCTACACCAATCAGTATCTCCTCATAGAGATGTATTGAATCAATGTATCTCTATGGGGAACGTTCAGCGCCTCCAGAGTGTGGAGGCCCTGAATGTAGGTGCACTGACACAGGAAGCACCTCTAGTGACTGTCTGAGTGAAAAGTCAGTGTTTACGTTGAAAAGCCTGTAGAGACATGCTATAGACACCAGTACCACTACATTAAGCTGTGTGTGTGCATCTGTTAGTGAGTGAGCTTGCTTGCATGTGTGTGCCTGCTAGTGAGTGAGCTTGTGTTTTTATGTCAATGAGCTGATGTATATCAGTGAGATTGTTTGTCTCTGAGGTGTGTATTAATGAGCTTGTGTGTGTCATTGAGATGTCAGTGTCTGCATGTGAGTATGCTTACTGTATAATTAAACGTTTTACTCTGAAAGGACCAATATTTTATATTAGAAAAAGCAATATATATATATATATATATATATATATATATATATATATATATTACTCAATCATCTGTCATCTGGGGTGGTAAGGCATAGCCTTACATATTACTTGCGACAATATATGGCGCGGTGACTTATGGGGCTGGCATAACATTTTTTTCCAGGGCTGCTTTGTATCCCCAGTCCGGCCCTGCTGATGGATCTATGCGGGGCGTGATCTAGAACTGTAATTAAATGGTGCCACCGTGGTGGCCTAGTTACCTGTTGTTCTATCAGGTGCGTGGTCTGACAGGGGGGTGGTTGCTAGTGGGAAATAGATGGAGAATGAAAGAAGATACTTACTTGTGTCTAACGAAGTTGTGCGTGTTCTCTGGCCTAAAGGTAATAACAGTCTTTGCTGGAATGGTGCGGCAATCAAGTTACCTGGGATGGGCTTTGGAGACCTAAGATAAGGAAAGTCAATATTTGCTGGTACGGCGCGTGTGAGCATGACCGTGTGGGGAATGTATTACCTGATTAGAAGTTGACTGGTAGTTGTGGAGCCGATGTTCGTGGATTATGGGTTGCCACGGGAGGCCTAGGTAATGATGATGTTGAGTATTGCAACCTGAATACTATTTATAAAAAATATATATATGTATATATATATATATATATATATATATTTTTTTTTTTATTTTTTTTTTACTTTACTTACCTGGTCTTTATAGTTGGGAGTTATTCAACGAAAGTGGCAAGCCTAGATTAGGTAGTGCCTAGCTGAAATACATATATGAGGATCTTATCAAATATATAGGATCTTATGGTGAAGATACCACGTTTTGCTGCTTTGTGGTCCCTTAAGTGTGTGAAATCTCCCTTCCGTCGCAGATGTGTGGCCCTCTAAAAAGAAAAAATGAGTGCTGGACCTACACCCCACTAAATCAGAGACCGCATGAGGCACCTAAGATAGGTACCTAAAATAGCTCCGCAGGAAGCTTGACAACCACACACAAGCAGTAAAGTCCAGACATGGCAAGAAATCTTTGATACCAAAATCGACAAGATTTGCCAAGAGCTCTGGATCCGCTTAAAGAGACACTTTCTTCTCTGCAGCTCCGGAGAACCAGATAGCTGTGGCTACTCCTCCATCTCCATCTAGGAAGAAGGTCCAATTAGAGCCCTGTCCAGCAAAACACTCAGATGCACGGAGATGTTCCGAGGAGCCCCGACTTCCCATGCACAAACCATGAGATCAGAGGGTTCCTGCTCGGCTAAGCTTACCATGTGCATTGGGGTGGTCCCAGAGCCTTGATCCTGTGGCTCGCTATCTCTGGACTCATATAGAAATGCAGAAGGGACACAACCATATTTGGGATTGGTGGGGTTCCCCTCCACAACTCGGCATGTGCAGGCCTACATTGTTATGTATCCCAGCCTTAGGTGTAGGCTAGATGAAGGCATGCTTACATGGGTAGCACTCACATAATTCCGATCACACATCTTTTGAGAACGCTTTATGTTTTGTTTGCTCACTTTATGATCTTCGACTCACTGATACTACCAGATTTATCTAGTCTTTCAACTAATACATGAGTCAGTTTCTCTATAAGTCTCCATCTTATTTGCCTCAGTACGGTATCAATATCCAATGGTTCCTATATCAAGTAAATCACATGTCCATGTGTCTCTCAACACTTACTCCTGAAACTTCATGTTTATTGCCTTGACATGTTAGATATCTTGTTCATTATTTTATTTACAAAATGTGCTTATTCTCAAATACAATGCTTCTGTCATGTTATGCTGCTATGACTGTGCCGACTTCTTCTATCATGGCATTGCAGACTAGACATGTGCAATTCGTTTCGTTCTGAATGTGAACTCGGATGAATTTCGGGAAATTCGTACATTCGGATGCTTCTGAATGTCCGTAGTGCCAAAGTGCCCAATTTCGGAAGTACCGAACCAAACCGAATTGCCGAAGTGCCAAATTTCGGAAGTACCAAACCGAATTGCAGAAGTGCCGAATTTCGGAAGTGCCGAAGTGCTTCGGTTTTCTGAAAAGTGGCAAAACAAGAGAGGGAGGTCAAATTATGTGAATGATGACAGAGGTAAGGTTAGGGGTAGGGTTAGGGTATTGTTAGGGGTAGGGTAGGGTTAGGGTTGGGTTAGGGTAGGGCTAGGTGTTGCAGACCACCTGGCACCCTGACTGGGTGCCTCCGCCAATCACTGCTTCTGAGTACTTCCAAGCTCTCCACAAGACACCATCAGCACCGTAGTCCCCACTTCCAGCGTTACAGCTTCGCTGGGGTTTCGCCACCCTCCACCCACCCTGGACCCAAGACCAGGATCCTGTCAGGATATTTATATCGGCAGACATTTTGTGCTATGATAGAAATTAAAAGTGTATATTGCCTGAGTCACTCAGAACAGAGCAGACTCCATTTTGTTTTCTACAGGCTAACAAAGACACAAAATTTCTACCCTTTTGTAACTAAACACTAGCCTGAGTAAGGAATGCATTATATAAACAAGCCAAGCGATATGCAATGAGGTAGGGGGATGGAATATTGTCTAAGTGTTAATGAAATAGAAATAATTTTAAACACAGACATTAGTGACAGAGAAGACAAGTAATTAATATTACTTTCTAAATTTTACAAGGTCCCATTGTAAGTAAGGGTTGAATTTAGTTTAAACTGTCAATTTTAGAAATTACAGCAGGAATTGTCGACGCACTGTCTGTAGAAAATCCAAAGAAACGCTTTGAACTGACAGAAAATTTATGTTATAGGTAGTCATATAGATAAGCCAAATTACGTCAAAATCGTCATCAGGAAAAGTTAACTGTTTCCTGGATAGGAAGGTTTAGTGAGGCGAGACTGCCCTCTATGGACCAAATACCTAAATTGCAATCTGCAGGTTGACCACACCTTCAGTTTCCTATTGGCCTTATCAACTGATGACGTACAGAGAATCTTTCCCTTTAAAAGTTAAGACAAAGGGAAGAGAGAGTAGTTAGAGGAGTTGAAGTGAGAATTGGAGTTTGGGCTTTCAGGTTCGGACATGCAGAGAGATCCATGACAGAAATTCACTCTTGGACACAACTCAAGAAACATTCCTTGACACTTAGCTACCTAAGAGCATCTGGTGAGAACATCTACTTAACTGGTAATTATGCTGGTTTTATTTAATTAATCTAAATTAATTAAAAATCTAATAGCATGATATATGACTGGATAAATCACGGTCAGATTTCAATATTTAGAAATCTTAGTTAACTAAAGAATATATAGTTATAAACATTCCATTCTGCAGGTGGAATTAAGAATAATTATATACTGATGTGATATTATCACGTGTTAGCATACTGATGTTTTTATTCAGGTGTATTGATTTGCTCTAAATAAGATAAGATATATTTTTAGGCAAATTAAAATTTGGCTTATAGAATCTGGTAGATTATTCTTATTGGATGGTTCCAGGAATTGATTAATGAGCTGGTTTAAATGTTATGTTACTTGAAAATTACATAAGAATAGGATATTATATGCCTAGGAGGATCTAGCCAGCATTGAAAGGGTTACTCAGTTAACTGTTAGCCAAGGTTTTATGGCTGTTCGCTGGAGTTTTACTTTCTGTCTGTGAAAGACCCTCATAAATCTTGTCTTGACAATTGATGCTGTTAGCCATTGGAACTGTGTTTAGCCATGCCATTGTATTGCATATTCATGTATACTAAATATTCACTGATTATTATCATGCATGCTGCCTAATATTATTATTAAGTGTTCTTGCATAGCAAGACCACTTAATGTTATCTCACATATATATTATTATTAAGTGTTCTTGCATAGCAAGACCACTTAATGTTATCTCACATATATATTATTCTTATTATTCTTATTATTCTTATTATAGCCAAATTTGCCACCCTAACTCCTCCCACAGTTTTTACACTACATAGACAAAAATATACCAAAACGTGCAGATTGTTCCCGATCGGATTGCTATTACTTTGTGGAACGTTTCGCAGAATGGTTCACGGAATATTGTCGTTCTTGTGGCGAAATTTGTCCCATAGGAATGAATGGCAAAGCTAGAGTGGGAGCTGGCAAAAGCTGAAATATCAGGACATGATTTCTAAACTGCCACCACTCCCTCATTTTCAGGCCCACCTACACAAATCTTATATCAAAACGTTCAGCTATCCCTGCTGCCACTAGAAATGTCCACGGCTAAGCCATAGTCCTGATAGTTTTCACAATATGACCATTTGTTTGCAACTCACGCCTTCCATTGACATTCATTGAAACTCCACTCTGCAAAGCTCACATTTGAAGGGCAATTTCTAAACTGCGACTGTGCCTTCATTGTTAATATCTCAGAGACAAACTATACATCAAAATGTAGGTATGGGTCTTGTGATTCTCACAATATAAAGCTCTTCACTGTAGGATTTATAGTTTTTAAAATACGACCGTTTGAAGATGGCAACCGCAAAAATACTCTGACCTGGGCAAGGCTGCAGCAGCTAGTGATGTCATAGACAGGGCCTTTTGCACCTGCTAATGGTTTGTATAACTGTATGTTTTAATGTAACTGTGAAGCACTTTGGGCAACAACATTGCAATTAAATTTGCTATATAAATAAATAATAACAGTTACTCCACCCACTCCAGTTGTAGACTACTGGTGGAGGCAAGAACACTTCACACAATTTCCCAAGAAATTGTAGCTTTTCTAGTTATTATTATTATTCTTATTATAGCCAAATTTGCCACCCTAACTCCTCCCACAGTTCTTACACTACATAGCCGAAAATTTACCAAAACGTGCAGATTGTTCCCGATCGGATTGCTATTACTTTGTGGAACGTTTCGCCGAATGGTTCACGGAATATCGTCGTTCTTGTGGCGAAATTTGTCCCATAGGAATGAATGGCAAAGCTAGAGTGGGAGCTGGCAAAAGCTGAAAAATCAGGACATGATTTCTAAACTGCCACCACTCCCTCATTTTCAGGCCCACCTACACAAATCTTATATCAAAACGTTCAGCTATCCCTGCTGCCACTAGAAATGTCCACGGCTAAGCCATAGTCCTGATAGTTTTCACAATATGACCATTTGTTTGCAACTCACGCCTTCCATTGACATTCATTGAAACTCCACTCTGCAAAGCTCACATTTGAAGGGCAATTTCTAAACTGCGACTGTGCCTTCATTGTTAATATCTCAGAGACATACTATACATCAAAATGTAGGTCTGGTTCTTGTGATTCTCACAATATAAAGCTCTTCACTGTAGGATTTATAGTTTTTAAAATACGACCGTTTGAAGATGGCAACCGCCAAAATACTCTGACCTGTGCAAGGCTGCAGCAGCAAGTGATGTCATAGACAAAGCCTTTTACACCTGCTAATTTTTTATAACTGTATGTTTTAATGTAACTGTGCAACAACGTTGCAATTAAATGTGCTATATAAATAAATAATAACAGTTACTCCGCCCACTCCAGTTGTATACTACTGGTGGAGGCAAGAACACTTCACAATTTCCCCAGAAATTGTAGCTTTTCTAGTTAAGTGTTCTTGCATAGCAAGACCACTTAATGTTATCTCACATATATATTATTATTATTATTCTTATTATTCTTATTATAGCCAAATTTGCCACCCTAACTCCTCCCACAGTTTTTACACTACATAGACAAAAATATACCAAAACGTGCAGATTGTTCCCGATCGGATTGCTATTACTTTGTGGAACGTTTCGCAGAATGGTTCACGGAATATTGTCGTTCTTGTGGCGAAATTTGTCCCATAGGAATGAATGGCAAAGCTAGAGTGGGAGCTGGCAAAAGCTGAAATATCAGGACATGATTTCTAAACTGCCACCACTCCCTCATTTTCAGGCCCACCTACACAAATCTTATATCAAAATGTTCAGCTATCCCTGCTGCCACTAGAAATGCCCACGGCTAAGCCATAGTCCTGATGGTTTTCACAATATGACCATTTGTTTGCAACTCACGCCTTCCATTGACATTCATTGAAACTCCACTCTGCAAAGCTCACATTTGAAGGGCAATTTCTAAACTGCGACTGTGCCTTCATTGTTAATATCTCAGAGACATAATATACATCAAAATGTAGGTCTGGGTCTTGTGATTCTCACAATATAAAGCTCTTCGCTGTAGTATTTATAGTTTTACAAATATGACCGTTTGAAGATGGCAACCGCAAAAATACTCTGACCTGTGCCAGGCTGCAGCAGCAAGTGATGTCATAGACAGGGCCTTTTACACCTGCTAATGTTTTTATAACTGTATGTTTTAATGTAACTGTGAAGCACTTTGGGCAACAACATTGCAATTAAATGTGCTATATAAATAAATAATAACAGTTACTCCGCCCACTCCAGTTGTAGAGTACTGGTGGAGGCAAGAACACTTCACAATTTCCCCAGAAATTGTAGCTTTTCTAGTTATTATTATTATTCTTATTATAGCCAAATTTGCCACCCTAACTCCTCCCACAGTTTTTACACTACATAGACAAAAATATACCAAAACGTGCAGATTGTTCCCGATCGGATTGCTATTACTTTGTGGAACGTTTCGCCGAATGGTTCTCGGAATATCGTCGTTCTTGTGGCAAAATTTTTCCCATAGGAATGAATGGCAAAGCTAGAGTGGGAGCTGGCAAAAGCTGAAAAATCAGGACATGATTTCTAAACTGCCACCACTCCCTCATTTTCAGGCCCACCTACACAAATCTTATATCAAAACGTTCAGCTATCCCTGCTGCCACTAGAAATGTCCACGGCTAAGCCATAGTCCTGATAGTTTTCACAATATGACCATTTGTTTGCAACTCACGCCTTCCATTGACATTCATTGAAACTCTACTCTGCAAAGCTCACATTTGAAGGGCATTTTCTAAACTGCGACTGTGCCTTCATTGTTAATATCTCAGAGACATACTATACATCGAAATGTAGGTCTGGGTCTTGTGATTCTCACAATATAAAGCTCTTCACTGTAGGATTTATAGTTTTAGAAATATGACCGTTTGAAGATGGCAACCGCAAAAATACTCTGACCTGTGCCAGGCTGCAGCAGCAAGTGATGTCATAGACAAAGCCTTTTACACCTGCTAATTTTTTATAACTGTATGTTTTAATGTAACTGTGCAACAACGTTGCAATTAAATGTGCTATATAAATAAATAATAACAGTTACTCCGCCCACTCCAGTTGTATACTACTGGTGGAGGCAAGAACACTTCACAATTTCCCCAGAAATTGTAGCTTTTCTAGTTAAGTGTTCTTGCATAGCAAGACCACTTAATGTTATCTCACATATATATTATTATTATTATTATTCTTATTATAGCCAAATTTGCCACCCTAACTCCTCCCACAGTTTTTACACTACATAGACAAAAATATACCAAAACGTGCAGATTGTTCCCGATCGGATTGCTATTACTTTGTGGAACGTTTCGGCGAATGGTTCTCGGAATATCGTCGTTCTTGTGGCGAAATTTGTCCCATAGGAATGAATGGCAAAGCTAGAGTGGGAGCTGGCAAAAGCTGAAAAATCAGGACATGATTTCTAAACTGCCACCACTCCCTCATTTTAAGGCCCACCTACACAAATCTTATATCAAAACGTTCAGCTATCCCTGCTGCCACTAGAAATGCCCACGGCTAAGCCATAGTCCTGATGGTTTTCACAATATGACCATTTGTTTGCAACTCACGCCTTCCATTGACATTCATTGAAACTCCACTCTGCAAAGCTCACATTTGAAGGGCAATTTCTAAACTGCGACTGTGCCTTCATTGTTAATATCTCAGAGACATAATATACATCAAAATGTAGGTCTGGGTCTTGTGATTCTCACAATATAAAGCTCTTCGCTGTAGTATTTATAGTTTTACAAATATGACCGTTTGAAGATGGCAACCGCAAAAATACTCTGACCTGTGCCAGGCTGCAGCAGCAAGTGATGTCATAGACAGGGCCTTTTACACCTGCTAATGTTTTTATAACTGTATGTTTTAATGTAACTGTGAAGCACTTTGGGCAACAACATTGCAATTAAATGTGCTATATAAATAAATAATAACAGTTACTCCGCCCACTCCAGTTGTAGAGTACTGGTGGAGGCAAGAACACTTCACAATTTCCCCAGAAATTGTAGCTTTTCTAGTTATTATTATTATTCTTATTATAGCCAAATTTGCCACCCTAACTCCTCCCACAGTTTTTACACCACATAGACAAAAATATACCAAAACGTGCAGATTGTTCCCGATCGGATTGCTATTACTTTGTGGAACGTTTCGCCGAATGGTTCTCGGAATATCGTCGTTCTTGTGGCAAAATTTTTCCCATAGGAATGAATGGCAAAGCTAGAGTGGGAGCTGGCAAAAGCTGAAAAATCAGGACATGATTTCTAAACTGCCACCACTCCCTCATTTTCAGGCCCACCTACACAAATCTTATATCAAAACGTTCAGCTATCCCTGCTGCCACTAGAAATGTCCACGGCTAAGCCATAGTCCTGATAGTTTTCACAATATGACCATTTGTTTGCAACTCACGCCTTCCATTGACATTCATTGAAACTCTACTCTGCAAAGCTCACATTTGAAGGGCATTTTCTAAACTGCGACTGTGCCTTCATTGTTAATATCTCAGAGACATACTATACATCGAAATGTAGGTCTGGGTCTTGTGATTCTCACAATATAAAGCTCTTCACTGTAGGATTTATAGTTTTAGAAATATGACCGTTTGAAGATGGCAACCGCAAAAATACTCTGACCTGTGCCAGGCTGCAGCAGCAAGTGATGTCATAGACAAAGCATTTTACACCTGCTCATTTTTTTATAACTGTATGTTTTAATGTAACTGTGAAGCACTTTGGGCAACAACATTGATATTAAATGTGCTATATAAATAAATAATAACAGTTACTCCGCCCACTCTAGTTGTAGACTACTGGTGGAGGCAAGAACACTTCACAATTTCCCCAGAAATTGTAGCTTTTCTAGTTTTAATTGTCACAATAAATGATATCTATTTTTATAACAAATTATGATTTTATTTGTATGGAATACATTCCACTTACATGATAACGATCTCTGCGATCTAAGAGAATTGAAATAGTGTGCAATTCTCGACTGTTTAATATTATCATCCCATAAATATCCCCACAATCCAGCTACCAGACTTCCTTCCGGGCTTCATCCCTTCAGTCTGGGTCATCTTCCTTCTCATATAGGAACGCTGTCCAGCAACTAGCTGGTTCCATACTGCTGTAGCCAGGGTAGCCTTACGGTTACTAGCGTTGCCCTCAATTATAAATCCAAGAACGTTGTCTCCAGGATGCTTCTCCTCGCACTAGGAATCCATCCCACCGCTTGCCACCAGATGTGACAGGCCGCCTGGCACCCTGACTGGGTGCCTATGCCAATTAATGTTTCCTAATACATCCGAGTACTTCCCAGAACTCCACCAGACACCATCAGCACTGTAGTACCCACTTCCAGCATTACAGCTTGGCTGGGGTCTTGCCGTCCTCCACCCACCCTGGACCCAAGACCAGGATCCAGCTTCCAGTGGGCAGACCTCTCCTACTCCAGAGAGTGTAGTAGGCTGCTCTTACAAGAGCAAGTGATTATAGCCCAGATGAGTATAGTGATATAGCAATCCCCTGAGCAGATACAGCTGTTCCCTCAGCACATGAGATTAGACTCTATGTTCAGGGTAGGCAGGAACTTGTTTATGGGAGCCACAACTGGCTTTATATGCAAGTCCCCATGCAAGGGGCACTCCTCCCTGGGCCTGATAGTAAACCACAGTATAAACAATCACATTGGCTCTTAGATCCAGGACACTCCCATACATGATGAGATGATCCCTCCTCTGTACCTGGGAGATAATTGAGTCATGGACTCTACTAACTCAATTATCTCCAGGCAGAAAAACTTACTTTTTTACAAACCCCCAAAAATACCTTAAAACCCACAAAACCAACAGTTACATCACCTGGTAGCCCTGGCCTGGGTGACTAACATATCCAAAAATCACCCAGATCAGTTCAGGGGTTCAGGAATTTCCTGGAAGTCTTATTTTTGACCGACCATGCACATGGTCCTATGCCCAAAACAGTTCCAGGGAATCAGGGCTAATGGTCAGTCTCTCTGTCTGGAGTAAACAAGTACATAACTCACATGAACAGAACCTTTTAAAGTGCATTGGGCAAGGTATATTGCAGGGCCCATAGTCCTGAGGTAGGAGGCTGGCAAACAGGCCTCTCCAAGAATCAGTGGTGAGGTTACTTTTGCCACACAAGGGTTAGGGTAAAGTTATGGTAGAGTTAGGGTAGGGTTAGGGGTAGGGTTAGGGTTAGGGTAGAGTTAGGATATGGTTAAGCGTAGCGGTTGGGTTAGGGTTGGATTAGGGTTAGGGGTTGGGTTAGGGTTAGTGCAGAGTTAGGATAGCATTAGGGTTGGGTTAGGTTTAGTGTAGGGGTAGGTTTAGGGTTAAGGGTACGGTTAGGGGTCAGGTTAAGGTTGGAGTAGGGTCAGGGGCAGGGTTAGGGAGCCCTACAGGTGTTCAAAATTCCAAAGTCCCAAATTGCAGAAGTCCTGAATTGCCGAAGTCCTGAATTTCGGAAGTGCCGAACCGAAGTGCCGAAGTCTCAAATTGCCAAAGTCCCGAATTTAGGAAGTGCCGAACCGAACCGAAGTGCCAAATTGCCGAAGTGCCGAATTTTTGTTCTTACCCGAATTCCGAATTGAACTGAATTTTTTGATCATGAACATCCCTATTGCAGACATATTTGTATTTATCTGCACAACAAAAATAAAGAATTAAAAAAAAAAATGTGGTGCCGGATAGAAAAGAGTGTTTTCTCTTATATTTTATTTTCAGGTGAGATGACACAAAAAATATTTGAACCACCAGAATAGTTATGACATTACACCATATGTGAAGTAAATAGGCAAGTATTTATATACATATTTAAAACATAATATTTATTCTTCAAGATAACTCACTCAGACAGGGGGCAAGTTGCCATAATTTCTTCTGACTATCATAAAAACAATTTTTACTATTTTTCTATCATAATATAATGGCAATATGCTAACATTATACTAACATATATGTATAATCTATATATATCTATGATCTTATATTTAAAACATAGATGCATCTTCCTGGTAAAATATAAAAACGTTGATATTATATGTCAGTTTATGTCAGTGTTAAGTATTTATTTTCAAGACATCTACTATTTTATAATGGTAGCTATATACCACTGGTTCAGGTAAGCATTATGAATATGGAACAGCTATTGTCTGCACTAACTATCATCTTATTAACCTGCAAATATTTTCAATCTTGATTTTTGCAACCTATGGGTTCATTAGAGATTCACTAATCACTCATGAAATAGACACTAATCTGTATTGACAGGGATCAGCTTACACCAAAGCAGCAATATGAATAGATCCAAATACTATAATCTGACCTTATATTTAAGACAGTTATGTCATCTAGTTTTGAGATTTGACAGTGCACAATGCTACATTTGGTTAAAAAAGAACTAGGTCACCAGCTCTTATATCCAATTTCATCTATCTTTTCCAAGATTGTTTTTTGATACATTGTGCATCAGTCTACAATAAGGGTCTTAAGGAATCCATCTTTAACGTACAGGTGGTGCTATCTGCTTGGGTAAACATTCAAGAGCATGCTCCAATCACAGATTCCACTGGTGACTTGCCCACTGCCCCCTCTCAGATTTAAGCCAACTCATTGTTGGCAAGTATGCTATTCCTACAGAACCTGCTACATTAATGAAAATCTTAATTATGGTTACTCAGGGTAATCAACTCCACCAACAAGGACAACCACTTTTTCATAACACATCCAACAATCCCGTTAAAAAGCACACAAGACTTCTTTATTGAAGATGAGAACAAAGCTTTTATTCACAGTGAAAAGTGCAATCAAGTCTGCTTAAAAAAAGGCTTGGGAACCTTGCAATCCATATGAACAATGGAAAGTGTTTCCAACAGGAGAGTCAAAAAAAGACAGCGGATTTGGACAGGTTCATGCGCAAAAGGAAGAAATCATGTGGTAGCAACCAAACACTGTACAAATAATGATTGTCTTTTGTTTTATATTCACAGACGAGAAAAACAATACATAGCATAATTTTCAGTCTTCCTTGTTTCTGTGAGTCCTAGACACCAAATTATTTCTTTAAGAGGTTTTAGGAATCCCTCACACAGCCATGCATACTGCAGAAAACACAAAGAAAAATTAGCTAGGGAATGCTTTGTTCTCACCCTGACCCCTACATGATAATTAAACACATAGCAGTTTGTCACTATATAAATATATATTTACATATTAGTATAAATTATATACAGACAGAACAGTCACCCTTTCCCAACATTTTTTAGCTTGTCTCGGTTTATTGTGTTTGGCCTTACAATGTTCTGCAAAAGAGAATTCTGAAATAAAAAATATGACATGTACAAGTACAATGTGTGTGAAGACAGTTATGAGTTGCCATTTGGAAAAAGATTAAACGGACAACTTCAGCCAGTTAAAGTTTCAAATTAGGATGGGAAATTAAAAATCCCTCTGCAGTTGTGAAATTGATTTGTAAGGCATAAAAAAATACTCAAATGTTTCTACATTTTAAAGGAACAATTAATTGGCAATGGGATAACTATACAGAAAACACTAATTTAGCTAAATGTTTAATTTTGTTGTATTAAACATGTGACAGCAGGAGGAGGTTACAAAGTTCTATTAGAGAGGTGACTACAAAGTAATTATAATATTTTTTACATGAAATTGATGGACTCTGTACTTCAAACATTAGCAATAAATCTAGAATTAGCCATAAGCATGGGAGATTTAAGAGGGATACAAAACTTTAATATCAATGTTTGGCCCATAAATAAAAGCTAATTAAATAGTAATCAGTTAGATGTTCAGAATGTTTTTGATAAACATTTTAAGACAACTTGTTTATTTACCTACTGCACTATAAGAGGTAAGGACTATCATTAATACACAATGAAAATTGGCCATCTGAATGGTTGCTGTTGGTGTGGAACACAAACTCCTCTTCCCTTCCTGTAGTGAAAGTCCTTGCAAAACTTCTTTTTATAAGGAAAATAGTCTTGAGAGAGAAAATAGCTTATATCGTAAAAAGTCTGGACTGTTATCTCTAAAATTAAAAGTTGCTTCTATGAAAAATTAAATTAAAGCTTTAATATCTGATCAGACAGGAGTTGAAATCTCTGAAGTGTAGGAAATTAACACCCTCATATCAAAACTTTATTGTCATGTTTATGATGCTCTAATACTTTTTAACACCTCATTTACCAGTATCGGCACCTTACATTAAACACGGTCTTACTCGTCACTTTTAGATGGGTTTGGGATTGGTGTAGGCAACTGTTGGGGTGTAGACACTGCGGAGAATATGGCTTTTGCACTATGGAAACATTATACATAAATATTAAAAGCACGTTTCATTGGCATTTCCAGTTGAACATTCATTTCTTAAAGTTAGACTGATAGAAACATAACCACTGCAGGTGACCTCACCATGTCTCATCTGTTCAACACTGTGGAGACTTTGTATTGTTACTTATGGAGCATAGCAAGTGACATAAAAAAATGTGTAATTGTGCACATACTGCACGATTACGTGGGCACAATTTAAAAGATTGTACCCATGAGACACTTAATGTGTGCATAAGAAAAGTATGTAGTGGGAACTATATAGTTAACTCAGTTAATGATTTAGTAAATTGTGCACACAAGCTATTTCCTGGGCAGCAGAGTCAGTGCTTACCTCCCTGCTGCGTTTGCAGACTTCGGTTCCAGCCTCCATGGAACTTTGACTGCATGGAATCCTTGATGGGCTCCAAAATGATGTCAGAATCAGCCTGCCCCCTCTATGACGTTGATCGGAAGTGACTTTGGCCGCCCTCCTCCAAGACTGCTGGAGAAGATCTTACCCTTCAGCCATTTGTGCAGTTCCTTACCATTGCTGGCAGCTTTAAAGCAGCTAAAAGGAACCATCACCACCTAGACTGTAATTGAAAATTTAAAAAATAACCCCCCCAAGCCTCATGCCACTCTGACCCTCTAACTCCTTTTCAAGACATAAGGTGGAAAGATGGCTAGGGCAGGGATAGAGGAGTCCCCCCCTTTGTCCCCCTAACCTTGTATCCCTGTTCTTCTAACCCCTTGCCACGCTAGGCTTTTATTCTATGTCCCCCATTTGCCCCTAGCCTGTACCTGTATCTGCACCCCGTCTCTCATTCTTTTTCACTCAGTCCACTAATTCCCTGTCTCGTGCTGGCTTTTGGTTCCCCCTAAATTTGTATCCTCCTTGCCTTTTGTCACTCTGTCCCCTTGACTCTCTCACTGTTTTTCACTCAATTCCCTTGTTCCCCTAGCCCTGTGTCACACTCACTCAGTCAGCCTAACTCACTGTCCCCCATATTCCATAGCCTTTTGTCATTGTCCTCCTGCCACTCTTGCTCTTTGTTATTCAGTGCCCCTACCTTTCTCACTGTCTTTCAGGGAATTAGGTAGACACAGACATAGTGACACGTGGCTAGAGAAAAATGCTGACGGGGTCACTGTGTCCCCCTAGCCTGTCACCCTATACATTTGTCACTATGTCTCCTTAATCAGATATACCCCCAAATGGAGAAACCATGTGTGAAACACTAAGTACAACCATAAGAATTAAGAGTCTAAGTAGCAGACAGCTGCTGCTAATCAAATGGCTTTGAATAACTGATCATCAGCAAGTGTGATCATCTCTATAAAAACCAAAAGCAGAGTAGTTTGCTGGTCAGGAGCATTCATTGTTAACACAATGACAAGGAGTAAAGACATCAACAATGATCTTAGAGAAGCAATTGTTGCTGCCCATCAAACTGGTAAGGGTTATAAGGCCATGTTCAAACAATTTAACCCCTTAAGGACCAAACTTCTGGAATAAAAGGGAATCGTGACATGTCACACATGTCATGTGTCCTTAAGGGGTTAAAGTCCATCATTCTACAGTGAGAAAGATTATTCAAAAATTGAAAACTTCCATACAGTTGCTAATCTTCCCAGGAGTGGACATCGCAGCAAATTCACCCCAATGTCAGACCCGATAATGCACAGAGAAATTGCAAAAAATCCAAGAGTAACAGCTCAGGCTCTGCAAGCCTTAGTTAGCATGTTAAATGTTAACATCCATGACAGTAGAATTAGAAAAAGACATAACAAGTATGGTTTGTTTGGAAGAGTTGCCAGGAGAAAGCATCTTCTCTCTTAAAAGGAACATGGCAGCACAGCTTAAGTTTGCAAAGTTACATCTGAGCAACCTCAAGATTTGCCCTTTGGACAGACAAGACCAAAGTGGAGAT
Source organism: Pelobates fuscus (assembly GCF_036172605.1). NCBI lineage: Eukaryota > Metazoa > Chordata > Amphibia > Anura > Pelobatidae > Pelobates > Pelobates fuscus. The sequence continues at coordinate 257,974,939 of NC_086321.1, forward strand.
AGTCACCTATAATGCACAGGACCATGTTTGGCTCAAAGTGTAGGTGTCCAGGTGGTTTAGAATGGTTTACAACAAGACCTATAGAAAAATACATACATGCACAGAACCCCACATGCAATATCCCAAATAGTCCCACACATACACCCACTACCAAACACACAATGTGACATATCCATCCACACACACGATTCCACAAGCAGCCCCCATTCATAGGTATCATACACAACACCACAAACTACTTGTGAACATATACAATATAATAGCTCATATATGCACGATACAAAGCAACTGCAGCATAAATAACACAAGCAGAATACGGCAACATGCACACCTCAATTTAAAAAAATAGGACCGGCACGCTACGGGACATCACAATCTTATTTCGGCACAGTACTGCTAAAAGGTTGCTAACCCCTGGTCTAGAATTAGCTTGACTTGGAATTTTTTTGGATTTAAATGACTAAATATTATGTTAATAAGAAAGGATGAACGAGAGGATCAGAAGATGAGCAGTGCCCTTATTCATCTACAAGATGACAATAGATTATGTAAATATATAATATAATTATAGTACTTATTCTCTGTTTTTTCACCTCAAACCAAGGGTCTTTATTTTTAAACTTTTGACATTTCTAAAGTATAACATATCAGCATATACAGGACTAATATCAACAATAATCGGTTAAGATAAAATTGATTGATTTTATATATTTTTTTATAATATATATATTTTTATGCTGTGATAATGTCCGCCTTTTTGACAAGGACAAGGTAAAATTGTCTTGGGATTCACTAACGTTCCAGGAATTTATCTTACCAGTAATATAATTTTAGTTTTGCTTTATAGTCATTCCTCCCTGTAGCTATCTCTTGAGGCAGGATTATTAGGGCTATTAAATTACATATGTAAGCTTTGTAAAATAAAGCAGACAGACACTCTACATCATATATCACTCAACAAACTGTTTTGTTTGACAATGTTATTTTTTAATATTTTTCTTTTTTTGCATACATACCATTCAATTAACCAATTTGTCAGTTAATTACACACATAGTTTTTTTGAATGATATGGTTTATTCATCTACTCATCTGCTTCTTGTGGACCTGTTTAGTGTCACATCTGTAATTGTCCATGAGTGCGTGATGAGGCATAAGAAGTTCACACAAAATATATATGAGATGGTCTAAGAGAGATCCAATAAAGATTGAGCCTGCATTTTTGATCAATTGCAAAATATGCCATGTAGCTGAAAGAATAATGCAAGGTAGTTTAACTCCTCTGTGACATAGAACAGGGAGATGTTAAGGCAAGGAAACAGGCAAGATTGCATGAATTAGATCGACTCAGATAAATGAAAGAGCTCTGCATGCTGTTGTGTCAGTGAAGACATGTATTCAACCAACAAGAAAAAAGAGTGAGCGCTAATTAACAGATGGGCAGCAACTCTAAAAGGGAGATCCCTCAAAACCCTTAAAATACAAAGATTGTGAGAAAAAGGAGAAAAGGGCTGCGCCAATTCCTACAGTAAGAAATAATACATGGAGCAGCAAAAATTGCAAATATAAGAGAATACAACCTCACTAAAAATGGAATAAAATATTCAAATATCAGTAAAAAGAGTCCAACTGGAAGGATCTTACTCAGATCAAATATTGAATAAAGTGCTTAAACGGGAAGAATATCCGCACTGTCTTTATCCAGATGCATCCACTCATATGAGAGACAAAACCAGATACAAGGAGCTAATAGTGCGATACGAACAGTCCAATATATTCGTTAGCGGAATAGATGGAAATAAACTCACATTTGATAGAGCTATAGCTAGCTCTAGTGTGGAGGGCGTACAGCGGTATAATCCCTGCGTATGGGATATGCAGTAGGTTTCTTCCGTCTGGGTTATGGTCCACACTCAGGAAAAGGGTAAAACGAGACAACTAATAGTGCTCACCAAATAAAAGCAACAATATAAAATAACTAAAATAGTACTCACAAGCAAAGAGCAGACAACATCAACTTTCTTGATGTACAGGATACTAAAAATGCCAGGTAAAAAATCAAGTGTATAAAAAGATAGTTGGCACAAGGTGAGTGACCCAAAAATCTTTATTACAATACACAATCTAAAATTCCACAACGCGTTTCGCCTCAAGGATTTATAAAAAAAAATGGAATAACACATAATACCTGGCAGTACAGTTTTAAATGGGATAGAAATGATTAAAATTGGCACCAAAATTAGGGAAAGCCAATCAGAATACACATAGTAAAATAAAACTTAGAGAGTTGCAACCTATATAGATTGTAAGCAAAGTAATTGTAATAATTGGTGATTGATTTGGTATAAAAAGAGGTTTCTATCATAAAATATAAGCAGTTTATTGAGATCATGTGACATCCGTTATTTCTTCGGCATATCGCTTTCTGCGTTAGCTTACGTTGGGGTAGACACAATGCTAGAACTGGGCAGAGTCACATTGTGAGTACACCAGAGGGATACTGGCGTCCACTAGCTAATGGCGGCGGCCGCTCAGCTGCTTTGGGGATATAGTCTTGATGACAGCACGCAAATAGTTGCAGCCGACTGCAAGAATAAGGGAATTATAATAACGTAGCACGCTAGGAACGTGCCGCCAGGGGAATATCGGCCGTATTGGAAGGTTGGAATAGAGCAGTAACGGTGGCCATATTGGAGTGGGAAAGAGGGGATATCGGCTAAGAAGGGAAAAGGGGCAGAGTCTCTAAGCTGCATGATAGAGATAGATAAATATATAAAACCAATAAACAAAAGGGATGATAAGAAGCAATAGCAGAGAGGAGAATACATAATAGGTGTAAGCTTATATATAGCTAAATATATTAAACAAATAAACCAATAAAAGTTATCAAAAAATAAAGAAATAGCAAATATGAGGATCCATGATAGGTATAAGCATGTATACAAACAAATACATATTTTACAGAAAATTATATAAATCAAAATCTGCATTAAGACCATGGGGTATAAGAGTCTGTAGCTTATATACCCATTCCATTTCTGTTCTTCCAGGAATATTTTTTATATACCCGCCTCTCCAGGGTATAATACATTTCTTTATACCTATACATTTTAATAGTTTTGGGTCTTTATTGTGTTTAATAAAATATTTGGATACTGAATGATTCAAGTATCAATTTTTAATATTTCTACAATGTTCACTTAATCTAATTTTAAGCACCTTGTGGTCATTCCAACATGCTGAAAGCCACAAGGGCATTCAAGCAGATATATCACAGCTAATAAAATCTTTAATTTTGTAAACCTTTTTTGTCCTATTAGAAATGGTCTTTTTAAGGTCTTTTATAACAAATTTTTCGAACATAGTTAGTGGGGCAGATTTAAAATGAGACGGATACAATTTTGATTTTTCTTTGAGGTGTGTATTACTAATATGGCGATCTTCTAGAGGGGGCGGGGGAGATAAAATAGGGGTGTCTTTAATACAAAGAAACTAGTCCTGCACTCAACTCCCATTACTCCTGGGCGGCAGCATGACTATAGTACACATCAGTCAAAATACATATAGTAAAAACAAAGATGTGATGTGATGGCTGATGTGTACTATAGTCATTGCTGCCGCCCAGGAGTAATGGGAGTTTGAGCGCAGGACTAGCTTCAAAGACCTTTGTTTAAAAATGATATTTGAGTGGCTGTTAAAATTTTTGGTGTAAGGTTAAAAATGCTATTGCATTGGTCATTGTGGTTAGTTATTGTATTTCTTTTTTTTTTTTTGAATTTGACAATTTTTATTTTTGTTGTTAACGGGGGGGGGATACAGAAAGGAAAAAGGGGTTAGGCATACTTGAGACATTATTGACCATTGACATGTGTTAAGTTTAATAAGCATTATATATACAACTGTACAAAGTAAGGTGAAATCATTATTAGTTGGCAGCCTAGTTTCACCAGATGAGTAGGCCTGTCAGGTTTGGTTAGGGTTGGTGTATGTTAGCGGGTCTCGGTTAGTGGAGGGCAGGATGTTATCCCATGCCTTACTTATTATTGTATGCCATTGTAAGTTCGCTTATGTGTGAACGGGAGGGGGGAGAGGAGTGGAGGTAAAAGCAAAGAGGGTGTGGGTAGGGGTGAGGGGTAACAACAGAGTGTGAGAGTGCATAGCTAGCTACGTGGCGTGTCGTGCTTGTGATTGACTATGTGTCGGATATGTGTTTCGTGGTGCCCTGGGATGTGGTGACGTAGTTCCAGTCAAGGAAATTATGTGCTTGGTTCAGGAGTGAGTAGTTCTTATACGTTAAGAGGTTCAAGTTGGGTGTTGTCCCATAGTTCCCATGCTTTTTGCCAGTAGATGTTTCCCTGTTTTCTCTTCCGTGCCAGAATTTCATAGGTTTTGGTATTGTTTATCACTGTGATGCATTGGTTTATCGTCGGAATGCTTGTTTTCTTCCATTGGCGACTAATGAGTATAAGAGCAGCAATTATGATGTGGTACGTTAAGTATCGAAGGTGCAGGTGTGGCATTTGTGGCAGTAGGAGGAGTAAAAAAGTCTCTGGCGAGGCGTCGAGGCGAACTCCGGTGCAGTGTTGTATTAGGTTTGCGACTTGGGCCCAGAAACTGCCAAGTGACGGACATTGCCACCATATGTGTATCATGGTGCCCCTGTGGGCGGTGCACCTCCAGCATGTATCTGACGCATCCGGATAGCTGTGTTTGAGTCTGGTGGGCACTAGGTACCATCTGTACAATATTTTACGTGCGAGTTCTGTGTGAATTGTAGAGAGGGTCATTTTCTTGTGAGCTCGGTAGATGTATTGCCATTGTTCATCGTTGAGCTGGTAACCGAAGTCTTGTTCCCATGCTATTTTGAAGGATGGCGGTTTTATCTGAGGTTGTATGTGTTCTGAGGCGTATATCGTGGAGATAAGTTTAGTTGCTGGTTTAGTTTTCGTACATATTTGTAGTAGGGTTAACCAGTGTGCGTTCACCCTGTCAGAGTATGGGGGGTCGGGCTGAGCTTGGGTCCAGGATTTCAATTGTCTGTAGGAGAAGGTCGCAGTACTTGGTAGTTTGAATTCCGCTTGGAGGGATGGTAGCGGTGTAAGGTCATTTCTCTGCATTATTTGCGACATAGTTATCACTCCGTGCCTATGCCAGAGTTTGTGGTTGAAGTCTGGGATTAGGAGCCGTAGCGCTTCCAAAGGGAGTGCCGGGGAGAGTGTCGCTGTTGCCCCCATCCTCTTTCGATATGTGTCCCATATGGCTAGGGTTGTCGCTGTTGTGGGCAGTAATTCGGAAGTTTTTGGCCTGTTCTGTTTTGGTAACCATGCCAGGAGGGGTATGGATATCCTTTGAGCGTGTGATTTCTCTATTTCAGCCCATGCCGGTAGGTCATGTCGGTGTGCGAGTGTGATAAGGGGTGCAACATGGGCGGCTTTATAGTAACCTTCAATATCTGGGAGGCCCATACCTCCCTGCGAGGTGGGTCTATATAAGGTCGTCCTGGCCACTCTCGGTTTTTTGTGGTCCCATATGTAGTTGGTCAGAGTAGTCTGTAGGTCCATGATGTATTGCTTTGACAGTTTGATTGGGAGGGTGCGGAATAAATACTGAATTTTTGGCATTACTATCATTTTTATCGCCGCTATTCGGCCTGTCCAAGATATGTATTTGCTTTTCCAGCTTTGCAAGAGGTTCTTGATCTCGGTGTGTAGCTTTACATAGTTTGCTTTATGTAATGTATTTGCGGTGGGTGTGAGGTTGACCCCTAGGAATTTTATGTAGTCTTGTCTCCAGTCATAATTGAAATTTGATTGTAAGTGTCGTAAGGCGGGGGTTGGGATATTTATTCCTAGTGCTAGGGTCTTTGCAATATTTAATTTGTAATAAGAGCATAGACTGTATTGGGAGAGGAGTTTGTGGAAGTTGGGCAATGATATATGCGGCTGTTCAAGGGTTAGGAGGATATCATCCGCGAAAAGGGACAATTTGTATTCTGCGTCACGTATCTTAATCCCATGAATGTCAGGGTGCTCCCTGATTAATTGGGCTAGGGGTTCCAATGCAAGAATGTAAAGCAGCGGGGAGAGTGGGCAGCCTTGCCTTGAGCCATTGGAGATATCAAACGGTTTAGATATAAATCCCCCATTCACCACTCTGGCCGTTGGGGAAGAGTATAGGGCAGTAACTAGCGATATAAACTGAGTCGGGAAGTCAAATTTTCGTAGGACTGAGAGTAAAAAGGGCCAGTGTAGCCTATCAAAGGCCTTTTCTGCGTCTAATGATAGCAGAACGCAGGGGGTTGATTGGTGTTGTATCTCATATAGTATGTTTAGGGTTTTCCTCGTGCCATCTGAGCCTTGTCTGCCCCCTACGAACCCCACTTGGTCATCCCCTATGATCGTTGGGATTATACGTGTGAGCCTATTCGAGAAAATTTTGGCCAGAATCTTAACATCAGTGTTCAGCAGAGATATAGGCCTCAGGTTTTGGCATTTGTTGGGTGGTTTTCCCGGTTTGGGGAGGGTGGCTACATGCGCCATGAGCATCTCTTTTGGTAATGTTCCTGTTTGTAGCGCATGGTGAAAAACATTTTGTAGATACGGAGCTAGAGTGGGGGCAAAGCGTTTGTAATAGGCGTTAGATAGGCCATCTGGGCCTGGTGATTTCCCAAGTGGGAGGGAATGGATGGTGTCTAGTATTTCCTTCGTCGTTATAGGTTGGTTGAGGACGTCTTTCTGTTCATTTGTGAGCGTGGGCAGAGTTACTGAGGTTAGGAAGTTTTCTATTTCTGGCTTTCCCGGTTGGTGCAGTGTTGGATCTGTGTTGAGGTTGTAGAGGGAATGATAATAGTCAGCCATGTTATCATTGATGTCTTGAGGGTTGTGAAGCTTATCACCTGTGTTAGTGAGGAGGAAAGGGATTTTGGAGTTCGCTTGTTTTTGTCTGAGCATATGGGATAAGTGTTTCCCTGCCTTGTTGCCTTGGGTGTACATGGTCATTTTCAGTTTGGTAAGGACGTGGGCTGTTTTTTCTAGCGATTTGACATTGATCTGTTTAGTAATATCTTTAATGCTTGTTGCCGAGGTGTCTGATGGATTCAAGAGGTGATTTGCTGTGACATCTCGCAGTCGCCTGAGGAGGTCTATATGTGTTTTGTTGCGTTGACGGTGGAGATAGGAGGCTCGGCTTATCAGGTGACCTCTCATAACAGCTTTGTGAGCTTGCCATACAGATACGGGTGTTACTTCTGGGTTGTCATTTAACTGGAAATAGCTTTCTAGATGTTCGGTTAGGCTTGCCGCGTATGTATTATCACACAATAGGGTGTCATTGAGACGCCATGGTGGTTTCCCTCTATGTTGGTAATGGTTGTGCACAGAGAGGGTCACTGGGGCATGGTCTGACCATACGATGCTTCCAATGTTGCATTCTTCCATTTGTGGGAGTAAGGTGCCTGATATGAGTATATGATCTATTCTAGAATGAGTTTTGTGCACATGTGAGTAGAATGTATATTCTCTTGCTAGTGGGTGCCTTGTTCTCCACGCGTCGTACAGACCATATTCTTGTAGAAGTTTTGTGAGTGCTTTATTTGTGTTGTTTAGTCTAAGGTGCCTGTCTGAGGCGGTGGGTATCGTAGAGTCAATGCGTGAGTCCATGGTGTGGTTAAGGTCTCCGCATATGATCAGAGGGTTTGTCATGTCATTTGGTATTTTATTTAGGACTTTATGTAAAAAGTTACGCTGTTGGTCGTTCGGGCTATAGAGACTCACTATTGTCATCGGGATATTGTTTATGATGCATTGGAGGATCACATATCTACCCTGGCTATCTTTTTTGATTCGGAGTGTTTCAACCGTCAGAGAGTTATGTAGTAAGATGGAAGCGCCTCTAGATTTTGACGTGTGCGTTGCATGGTATTGTATTGGGTATTCCCTAAGTGCAAAGTTTGGGGTTCGGTTGGTGACAAAATGGGTTTCTTGGATACAGACTATGTCTGCCTTGGCTTTCTTCAGGTCTTCTAGTAGGATTCGCCTCTTATGAGGGGTGTTGAGGCCTTTGGTGTTGTGTGAGTATATCAGCATGTTAGTGTTGTTGGCGTGTTTTGCTGAGATCATGTCGACACGTAGCCAGGAGGTGACTATTACTCAACAGTGTTGTTAAGCAGCGTGGGGTGTGTGCGGTGGGGGGGGGGTTGGGCGGGGATGTGTAGTGGGGTGTACAGGAAACCTGTAGTGCTGGTACTCTGGTCGTACCGTGGGGTATTGGAAGTAGTTTTCCAATTGGGTGGCTGGTTGGGCTCCATAATAAGGAGGTGTTTTGAACAGAAACCTTCAGTGTGAGGGTGATAACTTTTTTTTTTTTTTTTTTTTTTTTTTAACAGTTATTAAACAATTATTATAAGAGACGTACTATTAACTTGTGCATTGTAGGAGGCATGCAAGAATACACAAAGCATACATACATTGTTGGTTGGTTCGGAACAAACTGCTGTTGATTCGTAGCATTACACAGTGTATACATACATCATAAGCCCAAGAAATTGCAGTCCGGTATGGGCGGGTGTAGGGCCCCATAGTATAGTGGGCTAACATGAGTGGCTAGGCGATCCTGCTCGCTAGTGTCCCGCCATATGAGCTACCCCTCCCGAGGTCCCTAGAGGGGGTATTTGGGCGCTTGCGTGGTTTGCTAAACGCCTAATCCTATGCCAAATAGTACTTTACCCAGGGTTCGACGGCCTAGTTGGGCCGCGGCAGGTAGATAATTAACCCCTGTTCAGAGGGTGTTAGCCGTGGTCGGAGGCAATATGTGTGCAGCGGGATCAGATGCTATTGCTGCAGGCAGGCGTAATATTGGCGGAGGTGTGGTATTGGATGGGTAAGGGCGCCATAGATTTATTAGGCTTAGCGTCGGGCGCTTATCACGGCAAATATATGGGGGATATGCGCGCCCGGCTCGCAGCCACCAGTGCCAGTAAGGGAGGGGGGCCAACTTGGAAGTAACTTGGGACCTAGTGCCAATTGCACAGGGTTGAATGGAACAGTTTTTATACTCACAAACTTAGCATGAAAATCAGCGTGTTCAATACTTGCATTACGGTGCCTCTATCAGTTCGTTATTTAGTACGAGCATGGTGTTAAGTGGTCAGTCCATATTTCCATTGCGCTTTCCTCGGGGTGAGTAGGAGTGTGGTCCTGGTGTCGGCGTGGAATCTAGGCCCCATTTCACGAGTGCTGACTTCCCTTCCTCCGGTGACGAGATGGTAGTGGTTGCCCCATCTCTGGTGAGTATGATCTTCGTGGGGAAGCCCCACCTGTATCTGATTCCGTTGGAGCGGAGAGCTGTTGTGAACTGGATGAATTCTCGCCTGCGTCGGAGGGTGGTTGCAGAGATGTCCGCCATGATGCGTACCGATGGGTAGTCAGTATGCGGGTCATTTTTGCTGCGATGTGTCCGGAGGATCAGGTCCTTGATGTGGTAATAGTGCGCTCGCACTAGGACGTCCCGCGGGGTGGCTTCAGGTAGGTGTCGCGGCCTCGCGACTCGGTGTACTCTGTCAGTTAGGAGCATGTCAGACGGGATGTCTGGAGCGTAGGCACGGAAGAGGCCTTGCACGTAGGTGTGTAGGTCAGCCGGAGTGACAGACTCTGGGATGCCTCTGAGCCTTAAATTGTTTCGTCGCGCTCTGTCTTCTTGGTCTGCCACCCGGGTATCTATGTGCTCTATTTGGCGTTGGAGAGCCTGTAGTTGACCCGACATGTCTGCCTGCGTGGAGGATAACTCCTCACAATGTCGTTCCACTGTGGCGGTTCTTGTGGTGAGGTCTCTCACCTCGCTTTTAATCTGTTCCGCTGTTGTCTGCCAGGTGTTTATGAGTTTTGCTGCCATTACCTCCATAGCTCTTTCAAAGTGGTCCCGCGTGAGGTATTCTGCAGGCAGTGTGGATTCTGGCGTCGGGTGCTGCAGCATGGTGTCTAAATCGTCCGCGCCATCTTGGGTGGCCACCCGTGCGGTCTCGCTTGCAGGGGCGGGTTTCTGCCCAAAAAAGCTGTTTTTGTCAGCCTTGGTGCCAGGTTTCTTTGTTTTAGAGGAAGCCATTGTAGTTGGAGTCTTTTTTGCGGTTTCAGTCTTGTTTAAATTCACTTTTGTCGGAGCCCATGTGCCAGAGCAATTCACTGAGCGGCCATCTTGCTCGGCGGTCAGCCACGCCCCCCCAGTTATTGTATTTCTAACCTTTCTCTTTTGCTCACGTCTGCCACTTCTTCTTCCTCTAAACTTAAAGTTCTTTTTTGTGAGCGTGATGGGTGTAGTGCTTGGACTGGTGAATTTGGGTGTGCTCTGATTTCTAAAAAAAATTATCTTCGTTTTCGAATTCAGAGTCTATTGACAATAATTGGTATCTGTTGGGATGATTAGGAATGATAGGTGATTTGGAATAATTTGAATATTCTTTGTAGTCATTTGTGTACCGGGATCTTTGAGGTTTTGGTGAGGAATATTTGTTAGTGTGGCCAGATGTGTTGTGATGTTTTGGTCAATGTTGAATATTATTGTATGCCCGGTGTGCAGTTTTAAGATTATTATATTAAGGTAGGTGATATTGGTCAGCGGAAAGGTGATGAGGTTTGTGTGAAGGAACGTGATAATGATTGACTTGGGCTTTTTGTGGTCGCATTTTTTGAGTAGTCAGAAGGTCTTCTTGTTACAAAATTGTGATATTGCTGGGGTTGGTGATTGTAGTGATGTGTATTTGTATTTTCGTACCTTCTTGGTTCGGGGTGCATCAATTCTTCCATAATTTTTGTGTTTATGGGAATTGTGTCTATGGGGGTGGGGAGGTTTGTGAGATATATCTTTTGTTTAATTTATAGGTTCTGACTTGTTTGTTTGAATAGTCAGTTTTATCTCTAATATATTTCCTAATTTTTATACGTTTAGTGTCTATCTCAACTTTTTCGATTTTGCTTTGAATCAGTACAGAATTTTGTTTGTACGCCTTGGTCTCAGTGAAGGGTATGAGCTTATCCCTCAGGCCATTAACCCCTTAAGGACCAAACTTCTGTAATAAAAGGGAATCATGACATGTCACACATGTCATGTGTCCTTAAGGGGTTAATCTCTGTGTCTAAGATGGACAATTTTTTGCTCTTTTTTACTATTAAAGTTTCCATGAGACCAAGGGCACAAAGTTCTAGTTTGCAATTCCATTCTTCCATAAAATTCTATATCATCTTGAGCAGAGGTGGGTAACTTAAGTAGTCTTAAGCCTCGGGGGGTTATTTGTTCATCAATATATTTTTTTAAAGTGGCTACCTCCCATTTTAATTAGATTTCTGTGGTGAGAGCTTTTTCTAGTTTTGTGAGCAATTCTTGTTGGCTTAGACTGGGGTAACTTATTTGAATTGGGCTAAAAACCTCTGTATCAAATACATTTTAAACATCAATAATATAAATATTTCTAAAATCGAAAATTTACATATTTAGAAAGTTAAAAAGCAGCTAACTCAAGAGGGAATTTGATAATGTACAACAAGAAAAAAAGAGTGAGCGCCAATTAACAGATGGGCAGCAACCCTAAAAGGGAGATTCTTCAAAACCCTTAAAATACAAAGATCATGAGAAAAATGAGATAAGGGCTGCGCCAAATCCTACAGTAAGAAATAATACGAGCAGCAAAAATTGCAAATATAAGACAATACAACAGCACTAAAAAAGGAATAAAATATTCAAATATCAGTAAAAAGAGTCCAATTGGAAGGATCTTACTCAGATCAAATATTGAATAAAGTGCTTGATCGGGAGTAATATCCTCACTTTCTTTATCCAGATTAATCCACTCATATGAAAGACAAAACCAGATACAAGGAACCAATAGTGCAATATGAACAGTCCAATACATTTGTTAGTTGAATAGATGGAAATAAACTCACATTTGATAGAACTATAGCTAGCTCTAGTGTGGAGGGCGTACAACGGTATAATCCCCGCTTACGGGATATGCAGTAAGTTTCTTCCATCTGGGGTATGGTCCAGACTCAGGAAAAGGGTAAAAAGATACAACTAATAGTGTTCATTGAATTAAAGCAACAATATAAAAAATATATATTGTTGCTTTTGTTCGGTGAGCACTATTAGTATGGATAGCATTCACCCAATTGGAAAAAAATTGTATTTTTGGCAAGCACATCAGAAGTAGGACAGGTTTAAGTCTATGACTACAAACTCCATTTATCACTAGTATGAAGGCATTCGTAGATTGTTAAGCAGTCATTCCTCAGTAGGGAATTTAAATCTGGCTCCCTTAATGGCATTGGGTATTAAATTCCCTGGTCATAATTTGAACTTAGCTAAATGTCACTAAAGGTGTAGTACTTTAGCCCACAGTTGACTCCATTGGCCAAAACTCAAAAACTAGCCTAGATAAGGTACAGTGAGACCCACAGTTAGGACTGCCCTGTCTAAATTATATTGGGGAGAAAACTACAATAGGGATGTCGCAAACATAAAATTTTCGGTTCGCGAGTGGCGAACGCGAACTGCCGCAAATGTTCGCAAACGGGCGAAACGGGCGAACCGCCAAAGACTTCAATAGGCAGGCGAATTTTAAAACCCACATGGACTCTTTCTGGCCACAATAGTGATAGAAAAGTTGTTTCAAGGGGACTAACACCTGGACTGCGGCATGCCGGAGGGGGATCCATGGCAAAACATCCATGGAAAATTACATAGTTGATGCAGAGTCTGTTTTTAATCCATAAAGGGCATAAATCACCTAACATTCCTAAATTGTTTGGAATAACATGCTTTAAAACATCAGGTATGATGTTGTATCGATCAGGTAGTGTAAGGGTTACGCCTGCTTCACAGTTACAGACCAAACTCCCCGTTTAACGCACCGAAAGCAAACGCAAACAGTCAATTTGCGCAACCGCAAACTCCCCATTTGCACAAGGTTGGATACCAAGCTAGCCATGTCCTGTTCCTTGTCCTCACTGATGTCATTGAAGGTCTATCTTCCTCCACCCAGCCACGTACAACACCAAGGGTCCCCGAAAGGTGACAACAAGCCCACTGGGACGCCTGCTGTGTTTGGTCTTCCACCTCCTCAAAGCCACCTTCCTCCTCTGACTCCTCTTCTTCAGACTCCTCTCTCTGCGTTGCCTCTCTCTGCATTATTATAAGGTGTGTTAAGTAGTACTATTCCTATCAGTTTTATCCCTGTTACGTCCCCTATCAGGGGACGTGTATATGGCATCGATTTTAGGAACCGGGAGATGGAAAAAGATGCTTGGTCGGTCCTCCTACTTTAAATTTGGGGCACTGCACGTGCAATCTAATGTGCCACCAGATAGGAGTGCTGTGTTAAGTAGTACTATTATTATCAGTTTAATCCCTGTTACGTCCCCTATCAGGGGACGTGTATATAAGGCATCGATTTTATGAACCGGGAGATGGAAAAAGATGCTTGGTCGGTCCTCCTTCTTCAAATTTGGGGCACTGCGCGTGCAATCTAATGTGCCACCAGATAGGAGTGGTGTGTTAAGTAATACTATTCTTATCAGTTTAATCCCTGTTACGTCCCCTATCAGGGGACGTGTATAGAAGGCATCAATTTTAGGAACTGGGAGATGGAAAAAAATGCTTGGTCGGTCCTCCTACTTCAAATTTGGGGCACTGCGCGTGCAATCTAATGTGCCACCAGATAGGAGTGGTGTGTTAAGTAGTACTATTCTTATCAGTTTAATCCCTGTTACGTCCCCTATCAGGGGACGTGTATATAAGGCATCGATTTTAGGTACTGGGAGATGGAAAAAAGATGCTTGGTCGGTCCTCCTACTTCAAATTTGGGGCACTGCGCGTGCAATCTAATGTGCCACCAGATAGGAGTGGTGTGTTAAGTAGTACTATTCTTATCAGTTTAATCCCAATGTCACGACTACTAGTGTGGTCCAGCAAGCAGAAACTATGTAAACATATACATAGGCAAGAAAAGGAAAATAAAATGACAGAGCGTAAACCGGACCTTAGAATGGCCGGACTAATACGCTAGAGACAGAGAATGGTCAAAGGGAAAGCCGAGGTCAAGGAAACCAGAAAATACACAGTACCATTTACACAAGCCAAGTCAGGGAAACCAGAATTCAGAATAACCAGGGAAAAGCCAAGATCAGGATACCAGGAAATCAGATTCACAATGATAAAGCACTCTCAGGAAACCAGGAACAGGAAACCACGACAGGGCAAGGTACTAGGGTGAGCTAGGGATTTAAATATCACGCGGCGGGCCGGCAGCTGCGACACCCTGTTATGTCCCCCTCATCAGGCCTTTTTTAGTCGAATGTATCGCCCACTGTCAATGCCTTTGGGATCCATCCCTCATTCATCTTAATAAAGGTGAGGTAATCTAGACTTTTTTGACCTAGGCGACTTTTCTTCTCAGTGACAATACCTCCTGCTGCACTGAAGGTCCTTTCTGACAGGACACTTGAAGCGGGGCAGGCCAGAAGTTCTATCGCAAATTGGGATAGCTCAAGCCACAGGTCAAGCCTGCACACCCAGTAGTCAAGGGGTTCATCGCTCCTCAGAGTGTCGATATCTGCAGTTAAGGCGAGGTAGTCTGCTACCTGTCGGTCGAGTCGTTCTCTGAGGGTGGACCCCGAAGGGCTGTGGCAATGCGTAGGACTTTAAAAGCTCTGCATGTCCTCCATCAACAACACGTCTATAAAGCATCCTGTCCTTGCCGGCGTGGTCGTGGGAGGAGGAGGATTACTTTCACCTCTTCCCCTGTTAAATTCCCGTTGTGCTGTGACATCACCCTTATACGCTGTGTAAAGCATACTTTTTAATTTATTTTGGAACTGCTGCATCCTTTCCGACTTGCCGTAATTCGGTAACATTTCAGGCACTTTCTGCTTATACTGGGGGTCTAGTAGCGTGGACACCCAGTACAGGTCATTCTCCTTCAGCCTTTTTATACGAGGGTCCCTCAACAGGCACGACAGAATGAAAGACCCCATTTGCACAAGGTTGGATGCCGAGCTACTCATGTCCTGTTCCTCGTCCTCAGTGATCTCTCTGAAGGTATGTTCTTCCCCCCAGCCATGTACAACACCACGGGTACCAGATAGGTGACAACGAGCACCCTGGGATGCCTGTTGTGGTTGGTCTTCCTCTCAAGGCGAGAGACGGAGGGGCGGATGGTTGAGAGGGGGCAAGGAGGACAGCAGTGGTTAACGTGGCTGAAGATGCTGGACCAGGAGGAGGATGGCGGCTTTGAGTTTGTGTGCTGCTTGTATTCATGTGTTGATCCCATAGGCGTTTGTGATGTGCGATCATGTGCCTTCGCAAAGCAGTTGTACCTAGGTGGGTGTTGGACTTCCCACGACTCAGTTTCTTTTGGCACCGGTTGCAAATGGCATCGCTGTTGTCAGAGGCAGTCACACAAAATAAATGCCACACTGCTGAGCTCTGCAATGATGGCATTCTGGTGGTGGCAACAGCATGCGTTGATTGGCGTGCTGTCTGACTGACCCTGGGTGCCGATGCATGCTGTCTGACTGTGCCACTAGCTCCTTGCGATGACCTCCACCTGCTTCCAACTAGTCTCCTCCTCCTCCTCTCTGTCTCCCCAGCTGAACTTTCCCCCTGTTCTTCTTCTCTTCTAGCGGGCACCCACGTGACATCCACGGACGCATCGTCATCATCAACCACTTCACTTGTATCTGACAACTCAGCAAAGGAAGCGGCAGCGGGTACAACATCATCATCATCACACCGTACGTCCATGTGTGTAATGCTGCCTGACTGAGACATATCCCTGTTATCTACATCCTCTGGCAATAATGCTTACGCATCACTCATTTCTTCCAACTGATGTGTAAATAACTCCTCTGACAGATCAAGTGAAGCGGCTGTGGTGCTAGTGTTGGTAGTGGCGGCAGGCGGGCGCGTGGTAACTTGAGAGGTGCCCGAAGCTAAGCTGGAGGAGGATTGTGCGTCAAGGTTCCGAGCGGAAGCTGTAGAAGATTGGGTGTCCTGTGTTAGCCAGTCAACTATGTCCACAGAACTTTTCAAGTTCAGGGTACGTGGCCTCTGAACACTGGGCATTATTCTGGGGCCAAAAGGAATCACAGCACCACGGCCACGATGGTTCTGTAAGGTGGCCTGCCTCTGCCTGTCATTTTATTTTCGATTAGTGGTACTATGCGTGCAAGCTACTGTGACAACAGATATGAGTGGCACTGTGCAGTGGCAGAAGTTGGCAGAGTAGACGCTGTAGGCCTGACACACTCGCTTGCAGACAACTAACTGCTATTCAATCTATTACAGTCAAAATTGTATTTTTTTTTTTTAAATGTACACTACTGTTACACCAGATATGAGTTGCACTGGTGTGACACTGTGCCCTGGCAGGCCCTGAAACGCACACGCGTGAAGGAAACTGACTGCTATTATATTACAGTCAAAAAAGTTTTTTTTTTTTTTTTTAATGCAAGCTATTGTGACACCACTGAGTGAGTGGTGGCACTGGGCAGGCCCTGATACGCACACTAGTGAAGGAAACTGACTGCTATTATATTACAGTCCAAAAAGTTTTTTTTTTGTTCAGTGCAAGCTATTGTGACACCAGATATGAGTGGTGGCACTGGGCAAGTGGGCACAGTATACGCTGTGAGCCTGACACACACGCTGGCAGACAACTAACTGCTATTCAATCTATTACAGTCAAATTTTTTTTTTTTTTTTAAATGTACACTACTGTTACACCAGATATGAGTTGCACTGGTGTGACACTGTGCCCTGGAATGCCCTGAAATGCACATGCGTGAAGGAAACTGACTGCTATTATATTACAGTCCAAAAAGTTTTTTTTGTTTTTTTTTAAATGCAAGCTATTGTGACACCAGTGAGTGAGTGGTGGCACTGGGCAGGCCCTGATACGCACACTAGTGAAGGAAACTGACTGCTATTATATTACAGTCCAAAAAGTTTTTTTTTTGTTCAGTGCAAGCTATTGTGACACCAGATATGAGTGGTGGCACTGGGCAAGTGGGCACAGTATACGCTGTGAGCCTGACACACACGCTGGCAGACAACTAACTGCTATTCAATCTATTACAGTCAAAATTGTATTTTTTTTTTAAATGTACACTACTGTTACACCAGATATGAGTTGCACTGGTGTGACACTGTGCCCTGGAATGCCCTGAAATGCACGTGCGTGAAAGAAACTGACTGCTATTATATTACAGTCCAAAAAGTTTTTTTTGTTTTTTTTTAAATGCAAGCTATTGTGATACCAGTGAGTGAGTGGTGGCACTGGGCAGGCCCTGAAACGCACACTAGTGAAAGAAACTGACTGCTATTATATTACAGTCAAATACATTTTGTTTTTTTTAAAATGCAAGCTATTGTGACACCAGTGAGTGAGTGGTGGCACTGGGCAAGTGGGCACAATATATGCTGTGAGCCTGACACACAGGCTGGCAGGCAGGCAACTGCAATTACATTACACAGAAAAAAAAAGCAGACTGATGTTCTAGCCCTAAAAAGGGCTTTTTGGGGTGCTGTCCTTAGAGCAGAGATCAGATGAGTCCTTCAGGACTGTAGTGGACACTGAATATACTAGCCTAGCTATCAATTTCCCTATCAAATCAGCAGCAGCTACACTGTCCCTCCTCTCACTAAGAATGCAGCTTCACAATGAATGTAAAATGGATGCTGTCCAGGAGGTGGGAGGGTCTGGGAGGGAGGGTCTGCTGCTGATGGACTGGAATGTGTCTGCTGACTGTGAGGTACAGGGTCAAAGTGTACTCAATGATGACGAATAGGGGGCAGACCGAACAGCGCATATGTTCACCATCCGTGGCGAACGCGAACAAGCGATGTTCGCCAGGAACTATTCGCCAGCGAACAGTTTGAGACATCACTAGCCTACAATAACACCCAATAAGGTGTGCTCAATCATATTTGCATTCTCTACAACATTGCAATGGATACATACCTAGTGGGTTACAACATACTTTCAGTAACATTTGGTGTGCCAGGTGGTGTTGCAGTAATTGAGGTTGCCTTTCACTAATTGATCAGTCAATGAACCAACCAAATTGATTATTTCTGAGAATCAAGTGTGCATCTCTAGCACATCATCAATAATAATTATAAGTAAATGTGTCTTATTGCCGTAGACAAGTTTCTAAGTCAACTAATCATGATGTCTTTCAGACAGTGACATTTTTTTGCTGAAATAAAAAAAAAATTCAGGATGGCCTTATGGTGGTTTCATTAATTAAAAAGATTTTGGAAACTAATCAGTTAAGCCAGAAGAGCATGAGAAGAAACCAAAAGAGCATGAGAATATCATGTACATATTTTACAGTACACTGATAAGAGTATTTCTTTGCCATTCGGTTCACAGATCAAGTGAGAAAAAGTAACGTATAGCCAGAAAAAGAGTGGTAAAGAAAAAATCTTTATTTTTATATTGTACATTCATTGAATATACACTGATCAGCCACAACATTAAAACCACATTCCTAACATTCTGCTACCAAAGCAGTTCTGATGGGTCAAGGAGTGGAGTCCACCAGACCTTTGAACGTGTCTTGTGGTATCTCGCATCAGGACATTAGCAGCAAATTCTTTAAGTTCTGCAAGTTGTGAGGTGGGGCCTCCACGTATCAGATTTATTGTTCCAGCACACACACAGATGCTCGATTGGATTGAGATCTGGGGAATTTGCAGGCCAACGCCAGGACTGGACTGGGGATACAAAGCAGCCCTGGAAAAGAAATCTATGCCAGCCCCATAAGTGTATTGTGTATGTATGTGTGTGTATATATATATATATATATATATATATATATATATATATATATACATATATATATATATATATATATATATATATATATATATATATATACACACATACACAATACACTTATGGGGCTGGCATAGATTTTTTTATACACATACATAATACACACAATATACACATACACAATACACTTATGGGGCTGGCATAGATTTTTTTTCCAGGGCTGCTTTGTATCCCCAGTCCAGCCCTGGCGTTGGCCTGCGTATGTATATTTTATTTCAAAATATTGGTCCTTTCAGAGTAAAACATTTAACTATACAGTAAGCATACCCACATGCAGACACAGACAATCTCACTGTCACAAGCTCTTTGATGCACAGGCTCACAGACATACAGACAGACAGACAATCTCATTGATATACATACGCTCAATGACATAAAAACGCAAGCTCACTGATGCACACAAATATGCTCACTGACAGACAATCTCACTGACACACACAGACAATCTTTTTGGTACACACACAAATTTAGTACAGACAAGCTGACACGCACAGGCTTACTACAGACAAGATCACGGTCACACACACACACATGCTTACTGACACCCATGCTCACTACAGACAAGCTCACACACACATGCTCACTACAGAAAAGCTGACTGATACACACGTGCTTCCTACAGTCAAGCTCACTGACACACACACATGCTCCATACAGATAAGCTCACTGACACACACATGCTTCCAACAGACAAGCCCACTGAAACACACACACATGCTTCTTACAGACAAGCCCACTAACAAACACACATACAAGTTCACTCACTAGCAGCCACACACACAAACTAATTCAGGAGCAGGCACACAGAAGCTCACTCACTAGCAGGCACACACACACAAGTTTACTCACTCCCAGCTGGTATACAGGGGTCTCCTTCTGCTAAAAAATTGGGCAGTGACTCATATACAAGCAATCACTGTGTATCTCTCTTTAAAAAACCAAAAAAAAGAACCTTTAACTACTAGAGTTGTGATGATGAAGAAACTCCCTGCTTTGCACAGAAGGGATTCTCCTGGAACCCTTTCTTTGGCACGAGAATTGTAAAAACTACCTGGCTGCTTCCCTTTCACAATTTCAGAGTCTTATTGATCTTGGCCTATACATTAACTTGTTGGTGGGATAAAAATAAACAAAAATCTCTGAATATGTGGAGATTTCTTCCCCTAGGGGATCAAACTACATAGGCTGAAGAGGAGCACAGCATGACACACTGTTAAGGGGTCTTGTAGAGGGGAGGCGAGGAAAGGGTCTAGTTTGTGCTGTTGAAATAGACACAGACCACCTAAACTGTCTGCCTGATCTCAGGAATTCTCATCAGACCTGACCCAACTCCCTCATGTGCCAGTCTTTATTGTATTAATGAATGGCCTAAGCACAATGGCACTGGGCTGTCCTGGAGCCCATTATTGGCCCAGGACTGTGTCTTTTCATTTTCATATGGTTAATGTACCTCATACTCAGAGAGCACATTTTAGCACTGAGTGCTGGATACCAATTTAAAAGGATCTCACCTCTGAGCACAAAGTCCATCTAAACAATAGCACACATTGTCCATACTCAGACACCTACTGACACACATCACCAGGTTCACAGTCATAGATCACTCACTAGCAAATAGACACACACACTCAGACACACACACACACACACACACAAAGACACACACACACACACACACTCACACTCTCTCTCTCACTAGCAGACACTTACACTAGCAGACACACACACAGCCATGGCTGAAGCTTACCTGGCACGTGAAGTTGCCCTTTTGTGGCCCTTCTTTGCAGTGATGTAAGCAACATGCGTGGGGGCGGAGCTTGCGTGCGGAGGCAGAGCTTACCTTAAGGAGGCGTGACTTGCGTGCAGAGGCGGAGCTTCCATTAAGGAGGGTTGGCTTGCGTGCGGAGGCGGGCCATGCAGCCGAAATTAAGGTAAGTAGTGCAGAGAGACTCATAGGTCTCCCTCCGGCCCCAGGCAGACCAATTGCGGCCGCACCAACCCCCATCTACTCCCTCATTACTCCCCTCGGAATGACACAGGCTGGCACAGTCTGAGGGGAAAATGCTTAAAAAACATTAACCTAATGATTTGGGCTGTCTGCCCAGCCCCAGATTACTGCGGCCCACCGGGAAATTTCCCGGTATCCTGGTGGGCCAGTCCGGCCCTGGCCAACACAACACCTTGAGCTCTTTGTCATGTTCCTCAAACCATTACTAAAAATGTTTGCAGTGTGACAGGGTGCATTATCGTGCAGAAACAGGCCACTGCCATAAGGGAACACCTTTGACAAGAAGTGGTGTACGCTGTCTGCAACAAGCTCTTGGTAGGTGTTACATGTCAAAGTAACAACCGCATTAACTACACAGACTCTAGGGGGAGCTAGAGAATCAAAGGTACTTGACTTTCAAAGGGGTTAACCTTTGGTTATAGGACTTTAAAGGAAACAAAAAATTCCCCAGGCCAAATGGGGGCTAAAACTTAAAAAAGTAATGGTATTATGATAGAATAAGATTATTTAGTTGTCAAAAGAAGGGTGGAAAAAACACAATAATTTGCTTATAACTTAAATAAGCAAATTATAATACAATCATATACTTAAATCTCAGCTCACTAATCGCCCGGCACTCATTGTCCAGAGATCACGTAACCTTCAAAACCTACTTGTACATAGTCATCTGGCAAGCATCCCTCCAAAACCCAACTGGCTCACCAAAACCAAAGGGACTTTCACATGTGGGCACTGTAAGGAGTGCAAGTTCATTACTCCCTCTACTACAGTTACATCTACACAATCCAAAATCAAGGTACACACCAATGCATTAATAAACTGCAGCACCACTCGCGTTACATATCTCATAACATGTAGTTGTGGTGCTCAATACATTAGCAAAACCATCCAGCAATTTCAATGTCAGATACTCCAATGTAGGCTACATCACAAATATCACCCCTCCCCCCCCCCACCCCCAACCCCAGTAGCCAGACATATCCAAAATTGTCATGATGGACTAGTTGAGAATCTAAAGCAATGGAAAAACTGACCCCCAACCCAAGAAAAGGGAATTTCAACAAACATTTATTACAGAAAAAATCCAAATGGATTTATTCATTTAAGATATTAATCTCATTCCATCCACTTTCTTTATTCTTTAAAATAAATATTACTTTTTATTATTATGTTTTACATTTTCTTGACAATATAAAACAGTATTAAACTATCAATGTTGTATGCGCCCCAGGTACATTGTAATAAATATTTACACCCACTTATATAGGTTATATCAAAACATACCCCTACTAAATAAGTACACCTTTTCTGATAATTTACAAAACATACACTGCCTATATCATGTCCTTGATATTCTCGGCATGGCTTTTCATACACACATCAACAGCTAGTTTGTCATATATACGCACACTTTTGCTTAGTCAATTTGAATAATTTATTTTTTTAATTATACTTAGTCTACTTATCATGTCATGTTAACCCTTCAATACTCTTATTGATCACTAGGACCGCTAAGTTTATGTTAAGCTTTTTAGCTTTTCGGTTTGGTCTATTCTCAGTCTAAACAACTTAGACACATTACAAAAAAAACAAGTCCTGCGCTCACTCCCATCACTCATGGGCAGCAGCAACGACCACAGTACACATTATTCCAATACATACAGTAAAAACCAAAGAAAAAGTTACCTGTTCTCTCTCCTAAATCCCTATGTATATTTAAACAAATGTACAAATTGTTTAAATATACATAGGGAATTAAGAGAGAGCGCAGGTGATGTGTACTGTGGTCGTTGCTGCCACCCCGGAGTGATGGGATTGAACGCAGGACTTGTTTTTTTGTATTTGTGTTCACTTTTTGTATCACACAGCTATGTTACAATGCTGCCACCCATCCCATGTGTTCCCTATTAAGGGTTAATAAATATATAGGGGTGTATATAAAAAATACCACTCTCTGTCTCATTAGAGATATCTTTGCCAGAGGCTCAAGGAAGCAAGGGGAAAGGTCAGTGTAGGACCCACCTGAGGGCTTTGCCTTGACTTTGGCAGACGGGCATTCCCTCCAATAGGGATTTAGGAGAGAGTGCAGGTAACTTTTTCTTTAACTTAGACACATTGCATACTACACACTAATAACTTTATGAGAAGACTTATTTTGGTATTCAAACTATTAAAGTAGATACATATATATCTACTATACAAATCTATGTTAGACCAACTGTTAGACTAGCTGAAATATAAATATGACCATCTCCGTTCCCGTAACAAATGACCCACTATGACGTCACCATCAATATTCCGGTAGACCAATCAGACCGAAGAGCTTAAAAACCCGGGACGCGGGTTCCCCCTTGAAGAGCTGCTTACTGGTGAAACACGCGTTGGGGCTCAGTCAAAACCCCTACCCTGCTGACAGACAATACCGATCTATATGAATATCATTTGATAATTTATATTCTTCCTATCTCGGAAATCTGATCAGAGAGGTCAGCAGGGAAAGGGTGGATTTACTTTACCTTTTTCTCTAAAGATAGCAGCTATTAAGGGAAAAGCTCATTTTCCATTTTCTATTAGACAGCTTATTAGGTGCCCTCGAAGGCACAGATTTTGTTTTTTTTATATACCACAAATAGGCATTGGGAGGTTTGAACGTTAGGTAGACTCCAAGCAGACATCTAGATACTCTCGAAGGTATATACCTTAGAGATAACTTATTGCTAATTTTTACCTTGGCTCTGCTCTACTTGATTTTGTTAACCTGTACACAACATACTTTATGCTCCTTCTGCGATCCACCAGCCTATCCTAATATTGCTCTATCTATACTCTCATAGGGTATTCGCTTTTGCTAATTTATATACAGCTACTAGAGGTATACAGTCCCATGTTCTAGATTTTCAATGTTCTAGACATTTAGGTGATAAACCCCACCCAACCCCTGTCTGTGAGGTTCACCTAGTACCATTGTTTTACTTGCTTTAAATGAGATATGTGGTAGCTGCACTGATTTTCCCTGCAGATTGCTACCTAGTTTCTTTGTTGTACTTTGTTGTACTCTGTTTGTTCTTTGTTGTACTCTGGGACCAGGCTTACATTGTTACTTTTTTTCGTTATAAAATATTTTCGATACGGCAAGTTAGCAGTATATATCTTTAGTTATAATCTAGTGACTTTACCACTGAGATTCCTTTAACCCCTTAAGGACACATGACATGTGTGACATGTCATGATTCCCTTTTATTCCAGAAGTTTGGTCCTTAAGGGGTTAAAGTGTATAGCAATTGCACAAAGCAAATTCTTTACTTATTGTATGTGTTTTTTTTCCCCTGCGTTCCCATGTCTCATTGTCACTGCAATTTTAATTGAACCCAATAAATGTTATATTTTAATAATTTTGGCTTTATAAGTGGTACTATTAGGACAGATCACATCCGTTTGTTTTTATATTTACAATTTTCCCCAAGGGTTATCCCCTAGTGTCTGTCCTAGATACTTTTTCATATTGTAATTAGCTTCCACCTGTTCTCTCTCTCTCTCAAACAAAAATCTGCACACCAGTCAAGCCATAAGACTTGCTTTTTCCCATAGAAATCACAAATCTGCAGTGATGTTACTACCGCAAAGGATTCTAGGTGGGCATATGCAAATTAGTTTAACAAAGAATCCCATTTTTGCCTCATTCCATTTTAAACATGGATGCCTTTGAGTCTGTGTTTGCTGTATACAACAGCTTTGAAACACAATTTAGGAAAAGATGTAAAGCCAGTAAACCACTCACAGCTGTTACATTGTTAATGCATATATAAGATTAGTTAGTTGTCAAAAGAAGGATTTTTTTTATTCTTCCTTTATATACACATATATAATATATTTATTTATTTATTTATATTTTATTCTTCCTTTTTTTCCTACTCCTCCTTTTTCCATCTATTGGTCACTATCCAACAATTAATTGTTCCCAAAATGTTGCTTACAATAACGTGCAAGAAAGATGGATTAATATTTATTATATTAATATTGCAACATGAGGAGTACCGTATAATTACTGAAATATTTTATTTACTACCATATTTCTATAAACGCTGAACATCAACTAAACAATTAAAATAGTACTACTTTACCTATTTTTATTTATCCCTAAACAGCAATATTTTGCAATGCAATAGTGGCAATGCATCTTATTATAATGTACTAGCTAGGCATCTTTTATTTCAATTAAATGCTATGAATTTTTTTTTAATCAACATAAGTTGGTAGTGAAGAGGGTTAATAATTATTGCAATGACTTAAAAATTCCCCATATAGCTTTATAATCATTACTCTAATTTTGTTTCCGTTTTCAATACATTATTTTGTAATTTGTATATGTACAACCCCACATCTTTATGTATCTTATTTATGCCATTGCAAACTATGGTTTAAATATTATACAAAACATCCATTATACAAAAACATTTTTTATTCTGAATAAAGAAAACCTTTGTTAGAACCTGATTTGAAGGGACAAAAATATTTCCCAGCCATTTAGAGATTTGAAGTATTGCTCTTTAAATTTCCCTTCTCTATTTTAATTGTTATGCTAAAAACTATTCCATATCTTCCCGGGACAATGACGTGATCAGTTTTGCTTAAATATATATATTTTTTTCTTTTATATTGTCCAAAATAGTGCAGAGAATCTTTCACACAGTACTTGGTATTTTCAATGTATTTCTTAATGATTGTTTGGTTGACAGATTGAAAAGAATTCTATGGAAAGAAATAAATATAATCATTAGTTGAGCATATGTCAAAATTGAATCATTCTTTTTTTTCCCCAACCGTTTCTCAATGAATTGTTGGAAACCAGAAAGAAAACCAATTACATTTACTGCGTTAGTTCAATACTGCTTCTGTAAAGGCCTCTTGTTGTATTGTGCAGGAGACTGGTTAAGGTTTATGATGAAGCTTGTCTTGATGCAGGTACTCGTACTCAACGTTGCGCTTGTTTCATAATATGAGAACACTGAAACGGAAAACAAAGACTTTATCACAGCTCAGACAGCATTTATAGACTCCGCTTAAGCAGCACTTTCCACTTCTGCAAATGCATCTTCATCTTGATGAACGCCAAAAGAAAAATAATGCTCATCCAGTCTAAAAAATTTTTGGTGGTTTACGTATCTGTGAATAGAAGTGATGAGATAGTATATTTGAAGCTGATTGGGCTCATGAAAGTGTAAACGAAAAGTGTGCAATAGGAAGAATTGGCCTGATTTAATTCAGATAATTCTTTAACTGTTTGGAATGTGTTTTTCGGGCCACACTCTAAAGAAATTTATAAGAAAAATCCAGTCGTGATTATATTCAAATGTGAATTTGTTCATATAGTTTTATGATAATATTGTATTTTTGAATAATTTGTTCTCTCTCTGGGGATAATCTTCTAAACCTTTCATGTCCTGCATAAGTACAATTTTTGAATATGATAACTGAAACAAATTAAAAATTATTTTTTTCATATGGGATGTAGTATTTTGGGTTGATAAAAAGTAAGTGACGTATCATGAATAATCTTCATGTTAATGAACTCAATCATCATCTAATCTCCATTCCTGCCCAGAGGCCTTCTTTCTACCTAACCATCAACATACAAGCCCCCTTCTCACCCAGCAAACTATACTGTACTGACTGAAGCTTGGACGAATATTTCACCTACCGTCTGTCACCATATTATTGTTTTACTATAATAATGTTACTATATTTACCTGTTATCGTCAATACTTTTTAATTTAATTTTTGTTTAATTGTATTTTTAGTGAATGTATTTTAGCAATATTTAATGTTCATTGAGTTATTTATATCTTTGGGTTGGGAAACATTTCAGTTTTATGCAACGAATGTCTAATCTATATAGCCTCTCTTTACCTCAATTCCTTTCCTTTCCAAATAGTTAATACATTTACATAACTAAGCTCTAATCTGCCTTCCTGCCAATTTGCCTTCCATCTACCTATTATCAGCAGACAAAAAAAGAAAAAAAAAACACAAACAACACTACTGGGTAAGATTTATTACACTAAATAGAAGAGCCTTATCTATAAATATTAGGGAAACTTCATATTCATATATTTAAAGGACATTTATGGGTGAGGTAATGACTTTAATAATGCAATGTGCCAAAGTAATCTAACAATGTATTGTTTTTACTCAATAAACGTTGTCTTACCTTTAGAATAATGCACAATAAAGCCTATATTGGAATGAAAAACTCACCATAACAAAATGGTAAAAGGCAATCCCTGAAACTCTGCAGTATAGCAGAAAACCTTTTTTGTGATTGTGATATCTGGTTGACATTGATGACTTATGACTTGAATTTAATGGAAATGAATTAACAATTAGCCTTTTAAACCAAACTTACCACGGTAAATGTAATGTACAGTACTGTACAATGTACATTAAGTTATTTCTTAACATGCACTTATTTCTAGACATTTCTCTCTCAGCTAGATTATGTAATCTAGAAAAGTATGGAGGTCTGATTTATGAATAGTTTTTTTTCTAACCAACCATGTCACTATCGCGAATAAATACTATTTCCAAAGATTTAACGAAGGAAGTGATTAATGAGAAAAAATTACTACAAACCGCCTTACTAAAGCCTACAGTATTTTTGTCCATCTTGCTAACAGGAAGGACTCTAGTAGGATATATTAATATTTTCCTTTCATGGCTCAGCTACCATGTATGATACGGCAGTAACAGCCTCAATTTGCTGCTCCATCCTGGAGATCCCAGTAAACACTTTGCAGAGCAGGACTAGCTGGGTCCAATTAGACAATTAGAGTTGCTATTTGAATTACTGAAACCAAAGGACATTGATGATCCTTGCCTGGATTTTGCTTCTAGCCTTAATTCTCTAACAGGTCCTTGCGTGGCACCTTGTAAAAATGAAATGCATTTTATACATAAAGAGAGAGAGTTACATTTTTGTAAAAATATTCCTGTTATATACACTGACTGAATTAGAATCTCGCTATTCCATTCGCAAAGGCTGGAGATCCTTGTTTTTCTTTCCAAAATTAATTGTCTTTCACGTAACCTATGTGGATTAAGAAATAAAGGAAACTGACTGAAAGGAGGTATTAGTCCATCTATTTCCATTCTTTGTCCTATACCTGAAAACCCTTCACTCTATCAGGTCATTAGCTTCTAAAATGTAGCAGCCACACAAAATACCAAATGAAAGAAGAACAAATGGCATATAATGTAATGACTTCTGCTAAGTGCCATTTTAATGGGAAGAAAAAAAAAAAGGAAATCAATGTCATGAAAAAGGGACTGCGTCCTGAAACATTAATTTCATGCGTCCCATTAAAATCACATTACCACTCTCATAATTGTGCATTATGTCAACTATCACACTATCAACTGGAAAATTCGATAGTATAATGCATGCTTGTAAATAACTAACAATAGCATATTGTTGACTGGATCTGTTCCCTAGCATTTGTTCTGTAAGCTTTATATATAGAGAGAGAGTTAGAACGACTGAGATCCTCGCTAGAAAAAGCGGACGTTTGTATTTATTTTATCTTAAAAACCTACACTTTTCAAACACAGCTGCATATTCCAGAAAGTAAACAAATAGAAAATAATTGCACTATAATAGCAAGGACTATTTTATGGCTACATCAATTGTCAAATAATTTTTGATGATATACAGATGTGTCCTTCACCCATTCAGAATAAAACATGGGCATAGGCACTCCATGATGGGTAAAATAGCTTCCCCCACCCCCCAAAGCAGCATGCTCTGGTACAAGACACACACAGTTTAGCCTTCTAATACTATAGTGAAATACAGGTTTGACCAGGATAATAATTAGCTTGTATATATCACGTGGCAAATGCTAATGTTGATAATCCCTTCTTATGAGGTTAATAATGTTCACACATATCAGACACTGCGCCATATACAGGTAGCGGGATACATAATGATATTTTAACCTCACCAAGGCTGTCACATCAGTCAGTGGCCTATACGCCAGGCTCTTCCTGCTGAGACATAAGTTAAAGGGATACTATGAGCACCATCATAACTTCTTGCAATAAAATTATAATAATGCCTTACCTTGAGGGTATAAACCAGTTAAGAACAGTTTAACCCCAAACTTTCTAAGACAGCGCCCTTTCATTCTGCCCAGTAACTTCCTCTGATAGTCAGAGGCTTCGATCAGGAGGCCTTAGAATGGGTACCATTGATAGGCTGAGAACATCAGTTGACATTCTCAAACAAACAATCACTAGCTACCCAAGTAACTACATACTATGCAGGAAACATGCTGAAAGCAGGAAAAAAACACGATTTTACAGCTCTTTAATTACTAATGTATTTTTCATTACTATTACAATATGTGACCAAATTGTCATTTTTTTTTTCTACATTGGAAAAAAATGTGCTTGAAAACTGTGTAATGTTCTGCAAAACAGTGTAAAATTTGGTGGTTACAGCTTTATATGAAATGTTGAAATATTCCATAGGTTGTTTAATTTTCTAAAAAGTGTGTTGTTGTTTTTTTGTTTTGTTTGTTTCTTAATTGAAATTAGGGGATAGTTAACAGTCCTGAAAGTCTGTAAACTTTAAGGTGCATGTGCCAAACAAGACCCTATAACTCGAAAAAAAACACAGCAAAAAAATAATAAAAAAATAACACATTACATAAATGTCAAAAACACTTGCCACTAAGAAACCACATTATATAATAAGCCTTGCTTTTCTTTTCTAGATCCCTATAGTCCAATAAGTTGTTTATGTTCAGTTTCCTCTGTAATTAGTAAAAACTCAATTGAGTCCTCCTCAATGGCTTAAATCTCCTATAACTGATGTTTCAGACCATGCACTCCAACTCTTGCTTAAAAAACCCTCCATAGTGTTGCTCAGTTCTTACCAGGTGTCCTTCGTCGAGCTACCAGAAGTACCCATAATCTCCAGTCCTTTAAGAAATCTTAAAGCAGCATTGTCATGCCGAACTTACCTTTCTTTAATCGATTCCTCTTCTCTCCCTCTCTCAGGATCTGTTCTTCATTTCTTCCTGTCTGCTCTAGTTTTCTTTAAAACATGACAAAGTAGGGACTATTTGTCTTATGGAGGTTTCCTACGCCTGACCATCTCTAACCAGCGGAGGAGCAAAGTGTGCTTCATTTCCGGTGGTCAGAGAAATTTTCCCATAATTCTCACCTTTCCTCTCTGTTCCCACGATGCTTCCTTTCGCTTTTCCTGAACATCCTGTCACTTAGACAGAATGCCGGCAAACTACCGAATTGTGTCCTAACAGAATGAGAACAGTTTATCATTCATGTTAGGAAGCATTTCGGGACTTTGTTCGTATCGGAATTTTATTCGAATTAATGAAATTCTGATACTATTCGTGCATCTTGCAGCCGCTTAGTAGATAACTCCCTAATTCCCACGGTATCGGGGAGCTATCCACCAAAAGGCTGAAAGACGTAAATTGGTCTTTCAGCCAAATTTACTAATACTAAGTAAAGATTACTTAGTATTAGTAAAATCTGCCCCTACTCGCTATATTGCGAGTAGGGGCATGTCTACTAAACAGTGGGGGGCATTCTCATTTAGGGCCCCCACCCGCCGCTCAGTGGTGGAGGCAAGGGGGGGAAGACAATAGGTCCCCCCTTATTGTTATTTATGTCCCCCACCCACCTCCCAGGGGTTAGGGCCGGGGGGGAGGACAATAGGTCCCCCCCCCTCATTGTTATTTATGGCCCCCACCCACCACTCAGGGGTGGGGGCTGGGGGGAGGACAATAGGTTCAATCTCATTTATGCTATTACGGGGGTCATAATGACCCCCATAGAGAAAGGGAGGACATGGGGGGCTTAGGAAGTTTAGGGGAGCACTGCTCCCTGCCGCTTCTATATTGACATTTTACAAGGTGGGAGCTGCGCGCCGGTAGCTCCCTCCTTGTAATAAACTGAATGAACAAACGAACACGGATATTCAGTTTGTTCTTCTGACATTTCTATTCATTCATTTGTATTTCTGATGAATGAAGAAATAGATGACTGTAGCGAAAGCCACTTTGCCACTGTGTTTTGGAGGGGGCAGCTTGCCCGCCTCTTACCCTGTGACTACGGTCCCTGGGCGATTTGGCCCTTTATGCACGGTATTTGGGCATACTGTGGGTTATTGGGCTGCCCCAGGATTATGGGCCCTCTCATCAGCCCATACGAAACTTAAACCCCATGGCGTTTGAACTGTGTTTGTGGCATCTGAGCGCTGTTTGGATATGTTGAGCGCTCAGATCCAAGCCATCTGGGGATGGGTTGAATGTGGGGGTTCTGTTTAGTATAACAGGAGTTATGTATTTTTATGTCTTTTGGTGGTTGCTGGTAACATGTGCTTAATGGAGGCTGTGTTTGTCCCTGGATATAATTAAATCAGCTTCTCCATTGTCTCCAGGATAGAGGATTCTGGGGAACTAGTTTGAGCTGGAAAAACCATGCTTCCAGAAGGTCAAATGCACATTTGTACTAACTTTTGAACCCCTGGTCCAATTCGTATGATTTTTGAGTATGTTGTTCCCCCGAATGGATTGATTGTGAATATGTATTTTTATGCGAATGTGATGTATATTTTGGGAGTTATGAATGTTGTGTAAAAACTGTATTTTCCCTACCTATGATAATTGTATTTTCCTGTGTGTACAGATAATTAGTTTACAGGTAGAGGGGAGGGCTATGTGTGGGATGTAACTATTGTGTGATTGGTTAATGTACGTTACTGTGTGTGTCCCTCCCCTTCATGGGAGCACCTAATAAAAAGGGCTGCAAGCTAGCAACCAGAGAGTTCTATTTTTACCCTCAACTTGAGTCCTGTCTCTTATTGGGGGAATCTGCTACAAGGGATTGCTATGCTAGGCATATTCCCTTGCTATAATCACTGAGCTCTTGTAAGAGCTTGTTCCTGCTTCGTTCTGAAGGGAGATAGCTGCAGCCTGCGGTGCTTATGGTGTCTGGTGGAGTGCTTGGAGTCCTCTGGAAGCGCTAGGAGCATCTTTCAACGGAGGTACCCAGTCGGGGTGCCAGTGGATCCGTTACAATGACATTCCCATTTGCATGCCCAAGTGTTTAACTGGGCATGCACGGGGATTTCACAGCGCTATCTAGTGTGGGCAAATTACGTTTCCCGCAGGGCCTTCATCTACCCACAAAAAGATGTCGGCGCAGAGAACCTAAGTCCGGGCAGAAAATAAAGTTGAAAAATGAGGTAATATGGGGGGCATAGGGGCACTTGGGGGTGACTAGGGGGTCAATTAAATGTAGTGGAGTTGGGAGGGGGGTTAAAAAAACAAAAACGTGATTCGGTCATGACAGTGCCGCTTTAAGGGACATCTGTCAGGTAACCATTTACTTAGTCTATCTATTACAGTTCACTCTTCTTCAATTGCCTGTTCATATATACCATTAACTATTCTTCAGCACTACGGAATGTAAATAAGATCTCAGGACTCATTGGCAATTATAGACTAATAAGTACATACATCTGCAAATAATATGAAAAGGACCGGTACCATATGAAACCATAAACCACTCACAGCTGCGTAAATCTTTCAACAGGATGCCTATGGCTGTCTGCAGTCTGATTCACCTGCTGAAAAACAAGATCAAATAAATGAAAAAGAGGCCTGAGTAAATTTGGAAATAAGAATCAGCAGAATTTTTGCAAATCCAGTTGATCTGAATGTGAGGTTTTATGAAAAATAGCTAAAACATGTTTTATAGCTTTCTGAATAACTTACTTGTTAGAAGCACATTTACTACATTTAATTTTCAGAGTTTATTTTAGCAGCCCTAGCTGCAACATTTATTAATGTTTGCTATTGTGTTCTATTCATCAAGATACTATATATACCTAAAATAAATGGAACTTAATCACCTTTACAAATATGTGCAACTTTCAAGCAACATTTCCTCTGAAATGAACCACATCAACCAAAATACAGCAACCAACGCATTAACCATTTTATAGAAAAAAACTACTAACATTGGTTGGCTGAAAGAGGTTTAATTCAAATACTGGATTGCTGGGTCTGTCCACTCGTTCATCCATCTGTCCATTTGTCTGTCCACCCATCCATCTTAGCCGGTGGCACACACTCCTGGAAAAGATGGTAATAGAACCCATGTTTGTCATGTGTAATTTGAGGATGGGTCCGTTCTTGTTTAGAGCACTAAATGAAAAAGTGAGTGTGAAGAGAAGGTGTTGACCTTACATGGTGGAACAAGAAGTACTCATTCTAGTACTATATCTCTCATGGGATTAATTACACATTTTATGCACTGGCAAGGGTGCTCTTATATTACGTTTATCTGTGAATGTTTTTTTGTATTAATTTTAACTTTGTCTGTGAATATAGATATAATCAATGCAACGGATGAATTTAGGTGAGAAAGTAGGACCAGGTAGTAGGAACACATCAATATTAATTGCAACTTTTTTGTGAAGGTGAAAATGTATGTTATGTAATTCCCCATTTCATAACAATTACAGCGTATTATTTTGATTATGGTGTTAAAACATGACAAAGTAGGGACTATTTGTCTTATGGAGGTTTCCTACGCCTGACCATCTCTAACCAGCGGAGGAGAAAAGTGCGCTTTAATTTCTCTATTTTTTTTCTTATCCGTGTTTTCATCATTATTTAGGCTATTTCTCTTTCCACGGCATTGCTTCTCCCATCATCCACTCAAGTACAGCGCACGTGCAACCAAGTCAGGGCCCTTTACTTGGAGAAGCTGTGGTTCAAAAGCTTTTATACAAACAAAACTTGCCACTCTTGGCAGCTCAGCTCTGTGATATTTAGATGTGGTGCTTGCAAACGATAGTGTATTCAGGAATCTTACCTGATGTGGAGTCCTGTATGCAGAGATATATGCTCACCCTTGCAAATAAACACAGACCAAGGTGACCAGATAAGAAGCCACCTGGTCTGTGAGTCTGTGCACAGGGGCTGTGCAAGATCTAGCTCCAAGTCGCAGTAAAGGCAAGGACACAAGCAGGAGGATTGTCGAGGAGAAGCCAAAGTCAGAGGATGCCAGAGGTCAGGATAAATGAAGATAAGCCAAGGTCAGGAGCCATCTGGAGAACACTGGATCAAGAACACAAATGCAGGAACCAGAGTCAATGAACTGACACTGCCCTCAGAGAGAGGCAGTGTTTTATACCTGGCTGATTAGGCATCTGATTCAGGTGGACTGAGATAGACTGGAGCAGCCACACAGGACAAGGTATAGGAGCTGCTGGCGCTTGCAGGCTGTAAAGCAGGCCCAGGACCGCAAAGTACCCAGGTTCAAATCCCCTGTTGGTCACTTCTGGGGTGACCACGTCTGGCCGTCTGGATGTCACGGGGAGAACCATGACAAGTGTAAAGCAGGGTCGGAAACATTCGGCACATCAGATGTTGTGAACTACATCTCCTCTCATGCTCCAATGATCCATTTTACAAAAGAGTGCTGATAATGGATATCCTAGCTCAGGCATAGGCAGCCTCCGGCACTCCAGATGTTTTAGACTACGCTTCCTATGATGCTTTGTCAGCATTATGGGGGATGTGGGGAGTGCCAAAGGTTGCCTATCCCTGCTCTAGTAGATGTAGTCCACAACATCTAGAGGGTCGAAGGTTGCCTATCCCTATGTAGAGTATGAAAAAGCCAGCTGTACAGCTGCACTAAACATCAGGTTCTATCCCTGGGAGTGGAAAATATCACCAAAAAGATTCAGCTGCACCTCTATCTAGCCTTTTCACTACACATGTTCTAAAATGGAGTACATTAAAATAACAGTTTTTACACTGCACAGCTGTTTATTTTCACTAATGAGACATGATTGGCTCCTACAGAAAACATTTCCACATGGCTTTTTTTTCATATGAGTGCCATAAAGATTAGTTTAAAGAGGTTCTAGGGAACGGCTTACTCTCCAGTGTTTAACCAGCTTCTACTCCCGGAAGAGAAATGTAATATTTTTCCTGGAAAGAACCCTAAGTATTTAAGCTGTAAAATAAATTACTTCAGAGAATTAGTCAGCTGCTGTGCAGGATATAACAGGATCACGAGGGAACGAGATACCGCTATCATTTTGTGAAAGGTCAACAATGGGTAATGTGGAAGCGTAGAAAAAAAATGACTATCACTATTTAGATAAGTAAAGTAAAAAGCCCATTAATTTATTAATTTCTGAAAATCTTATAAAAAAGGATTAAAGAAATAATGCATTTTGATTTCTGAAATCTGCTACTCTTTTCTAATTATCCATGATAAGATAATAATTGAAGGCTATTAAGGATCATTATTTATTTTATTTTCACTGCTCTTAAGTTGGAGAAATTAGCACAATGAAGATAAAGGACGAAAGATGTACATTTCGTAACAGAATAGGAAATGTTAATGCTGTTCAAATCCAAATTGTCTTATAAATGTGGAGGTAAAATTAAACATATAGAGAATCCAAACCTTGTTAATAGTCTTTGAGGGTCTGCATATGAAGTTCCATAAATGGATAAGGCAAAATGGGGCAGGGCAAAATGGGTAAATTGACTATGGAATTTGATTGATTTTTAACACCAGACCCTGTTTAAACTAAAACAGAATACCATACTTTTAAAAAACATCCAAAGTGTTTTTCTCTGTGAACTCTCCACTACCCAACAAGGTAGTAGGGCATTTGTTCAGTTTTACAGTGTCCCTCATAGCTCTGTGGGAAATGTCAGTTGACGTTATATTTATTCGTCATTTTAGTGACATTCTCTGTATACTAATGCCTTATTCATTCAACCCAAAACCGATTTTTGAACTAGGTAGAGTCTAAAACTACCAACCTATATTTCAATTATGGTGAACAGAGAAAAGTATTATAAATTTCATGGAAAGACGCAGTGGTTCATATTATACATATAATATCTTTGCTGTCCAGTTAGCAGCTCAAGAAATTCTAGGCAAAAAAATATATCTCTAAAAAATTTTGCAACTAAGCTATATTTTAATGCTTATTTTATATTTTTTAAGCCTAAAATTTGCATTTTCCTCCACCTCTTCAATAAATAAGCCTTTGATTATTTACACTAAATATGATAAAAATATGTTTTTTTTCCCTTTCCATTTCATTTTTATCACAGACCCTTTTTTTCTTTAAAATCTTTTTGATCTTTATGACAAGGATACCTAAGATTACATGTGGTAAAATGCACGAAATGTATTCAGGATGCAGTGTTCTTTTATTCCTCTATAGCCCCTATAGGCGTTTACAAATAATTAAAGAAAATGTTTATAAAAGACATTTAGCGCAATTGTTTCATTTAGTAGTCGGATCTCGTTTTGACACTTTCTGTTTAGCTTGTTTGAATATGATGGTCACTGCAGGCTCTGTAAGGAGAAAGCACTGCATGTAAATGTAGACCTCGCTCAAGACTTTCTTTTTCTCATGAGAGAGTTGTTTCCTAGTGAGCAAGAGATTGCGCTCAAGTCTGAAATTTGACTTGGCTGAAATTTGATTTGACTTCTTCAGCCCTCATGTATAGCTGTTGTGGAGATAGTTATGCTTATATCAAACTGGAGGCAAAGGATGACGGGGGCTGGACTCTTGAGCTTGAAGATAAACTTACTTACATATCAAATATGGGTAGTTACATACAGAATATAGAGAGGTTATATGTGAGCTGAACCAATTTTCCCTAAAACTGAAAAAGTTTCTGGATGCCTTAATTTGGCCAAATTTCAGTTCAGCTCAGCAGAATTTCATTACTGGTAACTCAGTTTGGAACAAACCAATCAAAGATATCAATCAAACAAACCAAAAGTGCACAAATATTATGTATACAGGGAGTGCAGAATTATTAGGCAAATGAGTATTTTGACCACATCATCCTCTTTATGCATGTTGTCTTACTCCAAGCTGTATAGGCTCGAAAGCCTACTACCAATTAAGCATATTAGGTGATGTGCATCTCTGTAATGAGAAGGGGTGTGGTCTAATGACATCAACACCCTATATCAGGTGTGCATAATTATTAGGCAACTTCCTTTCCTTTGGCAAAATGGGTCAAAAGAAGGACTTGACAGGCTCAGAAAAGTCAAAAATAGTGAGATATCTTGCAGAGGGATGCAGCACTCTTAAAATTACAAAGCTTCTGAAGCGTGATCATCGAACAATCAAGCGTTTCATTCAAAATAGTCAACAGGGTCGCAAGAAGCGTGTGGAGAAAGCAAGGCGCAAAATAACTGCCCATGAACTGAGAAAAGTCAAGCGTGCAGCTGCCAAGATGCCACTTGCCACCAGTTTGCCCATATTTCAGAGCTGCAACATCACTGGAGTGCCCAAAAGCACAAGGTGTGCAATACTCAGAGACATGGCCAAGGTAAGAAAGGCTGAAAGACGACCACCACTGAACAAGACACACAAGCTGAAACGTCAAGACTGGGCCAAGAAATATCTCAAGACTGATTTTTCTAAGGTTTTATGGACTGATGAAATGAGAGTGAGTCTTGATGGGCCAGATGGATGGGCCCGTGACTGGATTGGTAAAGGGCAG
This sequence comes from Pelobates fuscus, assembly GCF_036172605.1. Classification (NCBI taxonomy): domain Eukaryota; kingdom Metazoa; phylum Chordata; class Amphibia; order Anura; family Pelobatidae; genus Pelobates; species Pelobates fuscus. The sequence continues at coordinate 258,012,420 of NC_086321.1, forward strand.
AGAGCTCCAGTCCGACTCAGACGCCAGCAAGGTGGAGGTGGAGTACTGGTTTGGGCTGGTATCATCAAAGATGAGCTTGTGGGCCTTTTCGGGTTGAGGATGGAGTCAAGCTCAACTCCCAGTCCTACTGCCAGTTTCTGGAAGACACCTTCTTCAAGCAGTGGTGCAGGAAGAAGTCTGCATCCTTCAAGAAAAACATGATTTTCATGCAGGACAATGCTCCATCACACGCGTCCAAGTACTCCACAGCGTGGCTGGCAAGAAAAGGTATGAAAGAAGAAAATCTAATGACATGGCCTCCTTGTTCACCTGATCTGAACCCCATTGAGAACCTGTGGTCCATCATCAAATGTGAGATTTACAAGGAGGGAAAACAGTACACCTCTCTGAACAGTGTCTGGGAGGCTGTGGTTGCTGCTGCACGCAATGTTGATGGTGAACAGATCAAAACACTGACAGAATCCATGGATGGCAGGCTTTTGAGTGTCCTTGCAAAGAAAGGTTATATTGGTCACTGATTTGTTTTTGTTATGTTTTTGAATGTCAGAAATGTATATTTGTGAATGTTGAGATGTTATATTGGTTTCACTGGTAAAAATAAATAATTGAAATGGGTATATATTTGTTTTTTGTTAAGTTGCCTAATAATTATGCACAGTAATAGTCACCTGCACACACAGATATCCCCCTAAAATAGCTATAACTAAAAACAAACTAAAAACTACTTCCAAAAATATTCAGCTTTGATATTAATGAGTTTTTTGGGTTCATTGAGAAAATGGTTGTTGTTCAATAATAAAATTAATCCTCAAAAATACAACTTGCCTAATAATTCTGCACTCCCTGTATATTTAGCAGTACACTGATAGCAGCATTTTCCCACCATTCAATTCACAGATAAAGTGAAAAAATAAATAATTAAACAATAGAGGGAAAAACAGGAGCAGTAAAAAATAAAACTCGATATATTATATTTTTGCACATGTATCACTTGATCTGTTAATACAATCGATATTTAGTGACTGTCCCCTAGACATCAATCACCACTGGTGGAATTCAGAATCACAAACTGAAACGTACATGCTTGGCCATTCCGTATTATGGTTGGTTTCGGCTTGGAGAATTTGACCAATCACCCAATTTGGGGAAATTGCAGTTTGGACGGTAACGAATCTCCATATTCTACAAGCCAGGATACTAAAGTCATAAGGAAACTGATGAAAGAAAGACACAAAAGAGTGATAAACAACATTTACTCTATCACTTTTGAAGTCTGAGAGCATGCAGAGTTGGTTCTACTCTAAAAATTTTAGAGGGAGCTGGATCAACTCAATAGGTAATGGGAGCCTGTAACCTTCACTAATGTGGTTTATTCCTATTTGCAGAGCAGGGATTCACATACTGTTTGGGGCTAGAAATAGATATAACTTTATTGTACAGTTTGTTACTTGAGAAATTGAGGTTGGAGCCTTTTTAAGATTATTTATAGTTAAGCATCAGTATAGTAGATTGAAAATGGTAGAAATATATTGTGTTTTTGTTTATGTTTAACAGGTAAATAGAAATGTAAAACCACTTGGCAAGTATTAAATATGTAAGAATGATTAAATAGTTAATAATGATTCATTTTACTAAATCACTGACAACACTGAAGTCAAGTAGCCCTCCCAAAAAGAAATAAGTGAAAAATGATCAAAATATAAAACCGTATGCTGACTACATGGCATATTGCTATGCTTCTTAGGTGATACCCTTGGACAGAGAATTAAATAGTGATATAAGCATGAGTTTCTTCAACTACATGAAACCTATGAAGATTTTCTCAGCAGTAAGAGTTGTCAAATAAAAAGTTTAGGAACATCTTCAAAGATGTACTGAACAAAAGACTACAAGTACAGATGACAGCACGTGCAGCCTGTCTGTGATGGCAAATAAAAAGAAGTAAGACATATTTGTTCTCCAGGGATCACATAACAAGGAAACAAGAAGACCATGCGTGGCACGGTGAAGTCCTGAAGCGTATAACCACGCACTTAATCACATCTGTTAAGCACAACAAGGTGACCTAACGACCTAAGTCATGGTTGTGAGAAAGGCATAGAGTCTCCAGATAATTTAATCTGCCAGAGCAAAATAAAGTAGAAAAAAATGCTGCATGGCAGTTGACACCTAAGAACACTGTTAAGTTCACCAATGATGTCAAAGCGTACATTTTGTTATACAACTGTGTATCCTGCAGACTCTGGGTCTGAAAGCAAGCCTGTGGCAGGGAAAGTATCAAGAGACCAGGCTCAAGGTGACAGAGCATAAAACACAAAGTGTATACAGCTCCTGACATTAATTCACATAACTCTGCTCACTTGACTTCTATTCAATGTTTTGTTTAGTTTTTTTTAATATGAAGTAAAAGTAAAAAATACATTTTGTTAGAGTTAGAGAATAGCTGGAAGTATTTTGATTACAAATACAGAAAACACACAACAAGAACTCTATAGCACATTGTATTGCCACTCATGGAAGAAAAACATAGAAGTGATGTGACAAAAAGACAAGGGACATCACTATGTTAAAAACTGCAATTCATCCAAATTTCAAAGATCAGGTGATTGGGTCAATTTGTAAACTCTGTGACGAAATGTACCTGAATCATGAACTAAACAAAACGCACAATAGCTGAGCATGTTTGTTTTGTTTCATGATTCTGAATTCTGCCAGGGGCGCCCAAAAAAGGAGATAATTGATGGGAAAAACAGGATTGATGGCAGGTTACAGTCACTACATGTTGATTTTATGTAAGCAATAGAGAGAAAAAATATCTAAATATTTGTATATTTCTATATTATATATTTATTTTTACTGCTCCTCCTTTTATACCCTATGTTGGTTACTTTTCTCACTTGATTTGTAAACCAATGGCAGGAAAATATTTCTATTATGTATAGATTTTACAGTACACCGATTGGATAATTTTCACACCCTTCTGGTTCATCTGAATTGTTTTCCTGCTTTTTTTTTTAAATTAGTCCAAGCCGGAGCGCCATACTGCATGCCTAGCTTAATAAATGCATAACTGTGTTCAATATGATGCCTCTGTGCTCAATTAAAGTTTCAATTAACCCTTCCCTATATCATTCAACTGTTACCTCTAAGTTTCAAAGGCGACATAGTCCAATAAAAAAGGTATGTAAAAAATAGAACAATGTTACGCTGTTTTGCATCTATCAGAATCTACACAGTCAAAATTATGGTTTCTATATTTTTTTACTCTGTATCCACAAATATCCCATCAGCTTTCTTAAGTATATTTTAGTTCCCCAGCTGTTATATGAACTTAAATGTACTTTTGCATGCTTATGTTTCTAAACCTGAGGATTTCGAGACATAGGATATCATTGACAGGGTTACATTTAAAAACAATGGGAAACTGTATTAAAATAAAAATACTGCATTGCATTTTTTCCTAAAAATAAAAACCAGTAAAGGAAAAAAACAGACACACAGTTGCCTAGCCACAGAGGGTTCAAGAATGCATCAGGGGCTTTAAAGGAACACTGTAGCAGTAGGAATACAAAAGTGTCCCTCAGGCATATACTTATTGTCTGCCCTCTGCATGTTGGAAGGGTTAAAAAAACATTTAAACACTTAACTATTTCCTGCACTGAGGTTCCTCTGTGTGGACTCCATCTCCGCCTTCTTCGATGTTGGCAAAGGGGAGAAGCTATGTACATGCGTGGTGTTCTCTGTGCGCTCATTAGACCTTCCCCATAACAAAAGCATTGAATCAATACTTTGGGGAATTCGAAGACACTGGATGTCCTCATGCAAAGCGTGAGGATTTTCCAGCATCGTTTCATGAAGTTAAACTTTTTGTAAATGCAGGAAATGCCTCTAATGGCTGTTTGAGAGACAGTCACTAGAGACTTTATCTATTAACTTGTCCTTGTGGCTTAAAATACGTGGGACAAACTAAACGTTGCCTCCATACACGTATTGAAGAGCACGTCTGAAATATAAGAAATAAATTTGAGGGACACAGTGTTTCTAACCATTCCAGGACCACACACAATGGGATCCCAAAGGATTACAGTTCATGGGTATCCAAATATAATAGGTAATTAGAAGGGGGGTGATGCAGTAAAAAGCTTAGGGAAATTGGAAATGCAAAGGATTTTCAATCTAAATACTCTCCAACTGCAAGGTTTAAACATTGATTTTGAGCTATGTCACTTTTTAAAAATTTTTATTATGTTTTTAATAGTGTTTTATATGAGTATGATTCTTCAATAGATATGTAATTATTGTTTTTATTCTAGCAATGGAGTAGACTTAATTTAAATGTATAACTCACTAATAGTAGTTTTTAATATATATATAATATATATTGAACTGTAGTTATTTCTATGGCTTCAGTACAATTCTCCTTGATATATTATTCCTTGATAAATGTTATTCAAATCCACATAAGAAACTCTATGCATTTATGAGTAATAGTAGTCTTCTTATGTATGCATCTTTTTTCTCCCCTACATGACCTTTCTTGCCCACAAACAACAAGGAGTCCTCTAGATGCAGACACACCCTGCCTGAAATCCATCCATCGGTGAGGTCATGTGGGGTGATGCGGACCAGGCGGAAGTGTGTAAGAGGCTTGCTTACAAACCGGAAGTGACTTATTGCGAAGGGCACAATGCCACTTCGGGGTATGAGTTGGACGTAAAATGGGACTTAATAGGAACTGATTGACACCCTCAATCAATGTGCCTACAATACAGGAATGGATCAGCCGGCATGATGATTGGCTGAAATACCATCATGTGACCAGAGATTCCATTTGAGAGCAGCATTTAAAAACTGATACCTTCTGGAGCAACACACACAGCCAACTGAGGAAGCTCAAATGGAGTGAAACATGTATTGGCATTGGATCTTTTTTATATTTGTTTTTAATTAGTTTTTTCTATTTGTTTTACCATACTTTGGCAATACATTTGTATAATCGACTGAACACAGTTTTGGTTCGATGTGATTCTCAACTTCTGAAGGGATCCATTTGAGGTTTTGCGAACCCTAATAAAGCAACAGGCACTTAATTCCAGAGCCAGGATTTGTGGGTTTTGGGATAATATAATTTATTATCCCAAATTCCATATATATTACCATCTGCACTATATATTTCTTGTTTTTTGTCTCTTTCTTTTATATATACGCTGTATACTCATGATATACTGATGTACTAAGGGTAAATAAAAAAAGTACTGGCACTTTTTTAAGTCCACCTTATTACAATTTTGTCACAGTCACTAGAGACAGTCTTGACCGTGTAATTTAACATTGAAGTTCATCTAAAACAATGTTCTGCATTGCAAGGCTAAAGGGACAGGAACACAGCACACAGACCACTCAATGAGATGAAGTGGTGTGTGTGCCTAGAGTGTCCCTTTAATATGTTCTGGCTTAATTAGCCTCTAGTGCATAACACAGCCAACCAACTAATCACTGTACATTATCAGGCAAGTCCCACACCCAAAAAGCTGACACAGTAATATATAATGATTAAATAATGATCATTGGGCAAGTGTTGTATATGTGTGACTTACCAGGGAATTTCAAAAGGATTGGTTATCTCTAAACCAGCAAATAACAGTGTATTAAAGGTTCATATTTCTTTTGTATCAGTGGTCTACTTATTATTGCACTAGATGTCTCGTATAATTTATTGCTCACTTATGATCTTTTATCTTCCACCCAGCATTACCATCCACAACACCTACCCATTTTATTATGTCCTTCTCACCCTTTAGTAAATTGACCCATCATTTCTGATATTTTATACATCCTAATATTTGCAGAGGCTGAAGAGATGAATGAATGCATAACACAGATAAATACCCTGAAGTTCCTGAACCCTAAACTACAAAAATCATGGATAAAATGTCTTCTTCCACATTACATAGTTGAAGTCCTACTTGCCAGTTTTTGGTTTTTTTTTTTTCTTTCTCCTTTCTCTTTTCTTTATTTTTTCCCCCTTCTCAAAATATGCTAATCTGATTGTTAGAGTTGATGGTTAAGGTTTTTTTTTCTTTTCTTGATGTAGGTCCCAATTTGCTTCTATCTTTTGTTCCCATGATTATACAATGACATATTTTAATATTTTCCTCAACCTTTAGTATCAAATGTTTTACCTTAGCTTTATTTATTTTATTTGTCTCTTTAAAATACTTTTATGTTTTTAATTAAAACTATTATTAAAATTTTTTTATTTATAACAATGTATTTTTCATGATAAAATCCTTTGACATCATTAACCTTAATATTTATATTAATGTCCTTACATTTTAGTCCCGTTGGACTGTTGTCACTCTATAAATTAGAATGATAATAATAGCAGTTTACCATTATATTTGAAAAAAAGAACTTCGAGACAAGGAAAGTCTATTCCGTCCAATACCTTACAGTGTTATCATCTTGGTCTGCTGAAAGGATAACACAATGACAATGCTCAAATTCTCATTTCAAGTAAAACAATGTATTTTAATATATGGAGTTTTAAATAGTCATGAAATGTAGAAGGCGACAGGGCGCATGAAGTAACTGTTCTCTCCCAGGCAACAATGTATGGAGCCAGTTAACAGTCACATACCAGTGGTCAATTGTTCTTAAAAATCACCTTGTGATTGTCTCAGCCATTTACATCTTGCAACAGTTTACAAAGCATGACTGTGTCATTTTTAAGCTTGCTGTAACTTCTCACCTTAAAACTGCCTGTCACCTAATCTAACTTCCCACTTTAATAAAAATGTCACTTCATCCCACAAACGCGATCACATAAACCCTTCCAGTCACAAATCAGTAATGTTCTTCATCCAATAATCCAAACCAGGCAACGTGGTGTTCTATCAACATTAGCCCGCTATGATCCCCTTGTTAGAAAAGTCATAAAAATAAACATTACAATACATAAATAGGTTGGAATGATCTCAACTCAACAAAAACAAAATAACTGCGAGGGACCTTTGCATGCAATTATTTCTTATTGGGGATTTTTATTGGTAAAAGAAAGAATGGGCTTTGGTATTACCTAATTTGAATAAGGAAATATTGGGAATATGTACCTTTATTTTCCATGCATTGAACGGATTTCAAAAGGTTTCAAACCATTTTTTTATTACAAATCATTACATGCTTTTCTCACAATGTGTATATTGAAGTAAATGGAGTTTACGATCAGTAACTTGGGAAGAGGGTGGTGTGGTCCTCCCAGTCACTAATACTCCACATACCCATTCACACCTCCAATACCCCCAATCCCACTGCCCAGTAATTTAAACCTCTCCACCTATCCTAGGTCCCCACCTCATTTCCCAGGCATATTTACACAAGTTATTTATTGCTTTGGTGATGATCAAAATAAGTCATTTTAGTGATAAGAACCTCTTTCCAAACCAACATCCAAGGATCAGACTGGGTACATTGTTGAGAAAGAGTCTGTGGTATAATAACACCAAGAAGCCGAATCCCTAGATTTTTCGGATACAGTTATTGTTGGCCCCAGTAATTTTAACAGGCAAAGGACACAAAGACATCAAACATAGTCATTCCAATTTATTAAACAGATCAGAAGAGAAATAAAAAGGACATTTGGATTTTTTTTCTTAATTATCAATGAGTATTGGCTGGAATTTCTGAATTATTTTGATTACACATGTATGAATTAGTCTAAATAGCAGAAACAAATGAAATCACCATCATTTAAGTAGGTTGGTAGGTTAGTAGCCTACCTTTAAGTAGGTTAAGTAGAGATTCCAGACAGTATTTGAAGTATTATATTAGCTAGTAGTTATATATTTAAAGTTTGTGGCTGTTGATTGATACATGAAGTTCTCAACTTTAACCTTAATCACTGGACAGCAGCATGTTTAGAAAAGATAATGTGAGCATTTTGTCCGTCAGCCAAACCAAACAGACTTGTATGGTAGCATCACATAGAGTTCTGACGAGCATCTGCAAAAATTCTGACAGGTCTTTCTTCTTTCTTATTACCACCAAACAATGCACGTCATTCTGAACTTCAAATAACCTGTTCGTCCCCTCTACCTGAAAAAGAAACACCAAATTACAAAAAGCCATGTCATGGGTACACATCCTGAATTATATAATTGGAATTTAATTTGATTTTTTTCTTTATAATTGAAAAACCAAACAATGGAAGAGAAAATGTGCACTAAGCAGTAGATCCCTAATTAAACATTGTGTGGTGACTTTTTTTGTAGTGATAAGTTAAGTAAAATGGAAATGCCATAGCTTGCACAACCCAGAAGCTAAATAGAAGTTAATTAATGGTCATGCTTTTAAAAAAACAAAAAAAAAACAAAAAAACAATTAAGAGCAGTGTTCACATGTCACTTTATATTGTGTGCCTGGGTGACCAATACATAGGCACATCTACACGTATGGCACTATATCGGCAATAAAGTGATTCTCTAGAGATGCTCTAAAAAAAATTGCTCTAAAAAAAATTCTATTTTAAAGTACTATTTTTAAAAAAATGCTTTTTTATTTATTAATGTCTTCCCAGCACTCCTGTACTGTGCTTAACCCCTTAAGGACCAAACTTTTGGAATAAAAGGGAATCATGACGTGTCACACACGTCATGTGTCCTTAAGGGGTTAAAGGACCACTATAGGCACCCCGACCACCTTAGCTCAATGGGTGCCAGGTCCCCCTTCAGCCCAACGGGAGTGGGACCCTGAGGATGGGGGGACCTAAAGAACCTATAGTGCCAGGAAAACGAGTTTGTTTTCCTGGCACTATAGTGGTCCTTTAAGGTTGGGTTTGGGTTTCATGTTGTGCGTGCAACCTCAAAGCAAGCTATGTGACATGACAATTATATAGGAGGGAAGTCCAGAGATTGTATGGTATAGCAGTAGGTTTGTTTTATGTCACATATATAGAATATACCAACAATGACAATGGAAGTGCTAATGTAAACCATAAAAATTATCGCACTTATGACAAATCACGGCTTGAACTATCTTGCTTTGCATGTAATGTGTCTATCTCATATATTAGTTTCCCCTTTTATGTTGCATTACTGAAATAAATTAACTTTTGCACGATATTCTAATTTTTCGAGTATCACCTGTAACTTGTCTCACTAAGTACATCAAATGTTGTATCAAATGTTTTTACTGTAAGAACAATAAAGATGTGGAATTTTCTGCCTGAAGAGGTGGTTTTATCAGAGTCTGTACAGAAGTTTAAACAGCAATTGGAAAAATATTTTCCAAAAAATTATATTCAGGGATATAATTTTTTATTAGTGGGGTAATAGCTTATTGATCCAAGGAGATCTGATTTGATTCTGGGATCAGAAAGGAATATTTTCCTAGTTTGTTGCAAATTAGGAAACAAACTTCAAACTGTGTTTTTTGCCTTCTTTCCTTTTTTTTTTTTTCCTTTTTGGATCAATAGCAAAAACAGATGTGAGAAAGACTTAACGTGATGGACACTTTTCAGCTATGTAACTATGTAAATATATCTGCTCCAGGCCCATAAAGCAGAAATCTAGCACTGGATCCATGTGATCCATTCTAGATTTAATTAGCTACATTTGCTAAATAACAGACACGTGTAAAACAAAAACAAAAAAACACGAAAATAATCATGATAAATAAAAATATTAAGACTGATGTTTTACAAGTGTCTAAATTGTGTTGCACATGGCAAGTGAAATATGCAAACATTCTAATTACAATGATAACCATTCTTAAAAATTATAAATGCAAAGATCTATATAAATATGAAAAAGTCAATGCTGTTCTATTAGTATTTTTTGTGCATTACCATTCTTTCAATAACATAAATCAGCAACCAATAACAAATCCAATCTGATTACCAGCTGCTAGAAACGTCAATTTTCATTATATCTAACTGTGAATTTGACAATTGGGCAATTGCTAAAACTGTGAAATGGACAATTGCTCTCTTTTCAATTTTCTGGTGTTTCCCCAGCAAGATCCTAGTGAGAAATGCGGACTAGAGGTCAGAAATAATGGGTACCCTATACAAATCCCAATGGATACGCTATACAAATCCCATTAAAGTACTGCACTATTGTTGTGCAATCACTTTTACACTTGTGTTGTTTTCATGAAAGAGGAATATATGGAACAATGCAAATATCTCCAAGTGCATCCTTTTAAACCAGATATCCTAAAAAATGCAATATAAATACAAATAAACAATATATAGTCAGTTTATAAAAAAAAATATATTTTCTTGTCTTGAAATCTTGATAAACACTTGGAAAAAAAACATACGCAATGTATTTTATACGTATGTATTTTATCAGACTGTCTGGAAGTCATGTAGAATGTGATTTTGAGATCTTGTTATGCAGACTCAGGATTGTTCTCTGATGTTCTACATTGTCCTTTTTTCCTCGTTTTTGTCTGTACAATGCAGTTTGACATCACGTCATAAAAGTTTATGAGCTGTGTTTTCCCTGTTCCATGCTAATTTCCCCAGCATTCCTCTGGCCATCCAAAATCAATACCACAGCTCTTCTCAATAAATAATTGAGACTTGAACCAGTTCCAAATGTGCACACTGACAATCTGAAGCAATTAGATTCAGCACTAACAAATAGCGGTCTCTGGGGTTAAGACGCAGGCACGGAACAGGAACACTGATGTCATCTTCCTAACGGGAAGCCCAGAGAAAGTCAGCAGAGTTAAGGGGATACTGGAGCCTGGAACAACGTCCCTTTTTGCAGCATGCTAAAAGGAGCATTGTAAAATGTTTTTTTTACTATTTTACTACAGAAAAGGTTATAGGAAGAAAAATATGGACCACAGATGAAGGTGCTAATCTCTGTTTTAAACCACACATATAAAAATATATCTCAAGTGCAAAATAATGTATATCATATTAATTACTGAAATGTATTGCAAGAAGTTAGGGCAACTTTGTTTAAATATAGTGTCCTCTTTATTGAGCTTGCTTGCCATCTATAAAACACACACATTCTGCATTACTATGATTTTCTTCCATTCATTGTGAATTGTTTATTGTTTTAATGCATGCATATACTTAGTAGAACTTTACTAAATATTATTTGGATCAATATTTGAAATTTTGTTTCTTAATAAATGACAAATAGGGGCGTGGCCTGACGCATGGCGAGAACGGTCGCAAGGTGCTAGTGCTCCGACCTCCACGGCCCGTAAAAGCGTTTTTTAACAGCAAACTAGAAGAATAACTATCCTACTTTTCACCACAAGAGTTGTCCCAAGCAAAGAACAAACCCAAACTCCAGGATAAAGGAGAGAAAAACACGTTCTTCGGAACCAGGCAGCCTCAAACAAAGCATGCCACCTCCCATGAAAGCGACCAAAATGGCGACGGAGACGACACACTCCCGCTACAGAAAGACCTGACAGGAACCCTACCAGTCACGCAGGAGATATTGCAGAAATGCCTAGACGACATGTCAAATAAAATCTTGGCTAACATTAACAAATCTATAGCAGAGATCAAAAGAGAAGTACATGATCTGGGAGATCGCATAGCAATGATAGAAAACAGAATGGGCGAGTATGCTGAGGCCCACAACGACATGGCGGACCATGTACAAAGATTGGAACAGCAACAAAACCAGATCCAAATGAAAATGATGGACCTAGAAGATCGATCGAGGCGTCAAAACATACGACTCAGAGGCATCCCAGAAGACGTGAAGCAGCCCGAATTAAGAGAATACCTAACAGGCCTCTTTCACGCCATGGTACCAGACTTTCATGCAGATATGTTACTAATAGACCTAACTCACAGAGTGGCCAAACCAAGATTCCTGCCGGCGATGTACTGGCAAAGCTCCACTATTTCCACATCAAGGAGGCCATTATGCAAGCCTCAAGGTCAAGCAAAGACTTACCAGAAAAATACAGGTCTGTACAAATTTACTCAGACCTGTCGGCCTTAATGCTACAGAAACGCAGGGAATATAGGGACGTCACAGAAGCCCTGAGAGAGCAAAGACTGCCATACAGATGGGGACACCCGGTGCGCCTGCTAGTCCACAGTAACGGAATAATAACGACCATCACCTCACCAGAAGACGGCAGGAAGGCCCTAAGAAACTGGGGAATATCGCTACCACACCGGTAGGAGAAAGATCAGACGGCGCAAAGGCCTGACTGGGAAAAGCAGCGCAAATGATCCGGTAACCCGAAGACTACAAGAAATCGAGGACGGAACGACTGAGGGTTTGACTGCACATATAAGCACATAAGTACAATAGCTATAAAAGATTATGTTTAGCACATAATTTTATATTTTATATTTTTATATTTAAATTTCAGTTCATACTCGTAACCAATGCACAAACCACCTTGGTTTTACGTTAATCTGAGAGAAAGCAAGAGCATAGATATGTTTATCGTCTAAATGTTTAACTGTTCAACTAAATAACTGTTAAGTAGGAGCTATAGATCTACCACAGAAGGTAGTAAGGGATTGAAAACGTGCGACAGTGCACTTAACAGCCCAGTGGTGAATATCCTGCTGAGCAAAGTTTAGGATCAAACTCGAGGATGAAACAGTAGCTTATAGGATTTTTAAAGAAACAAAAGTTAAAATGTTTACTCTTATGCTTTGTACCAGCGACTAAGGCTCATGCTACCTGTTATATACGAGAGAGACTTGAGAGTTTTCGATGGTCTCCAAGGCCTTCAAATGTAAATTTTAAATGTGGTTAATAAGCAATGAATACAAGGGAGCCATAGACTATCGAAGAAAGTAGTTAAGACTACGATATAAAAAAAAAAACAAAAAAACACAGCACACGGATATATGCATCATCACCCACAAGGGGAATTTTCCGCTACGGAAAATCTACCACAACACCCCGCGAATCCAATGTTACCAGTAACTCAACAATTGGAAGGAAGAACTGCAACGTCTAACTCTCAGAACCTGACAGTTAGATCACATCCTAATGCTCCACAAAGCTCGAGTAGAGCTACAGCACCATAGATCAAACACATACACGGGCCGACCAAAACACCTGTAAAATCTCAAAACAAATGACACGCCCCCACAAGGTCACGGCGTGCAGTGACCAAGCCCAATTTTGGGTATTAGTAGTGACAACTGCAGTTATGTTAAACCCCAGTTATCCCCCAGTTACTCACCCCCTACCCCCCACCCACACCCCACAGTGTCAGGGTAAACCCAACCATAGAAGCACATGTCCTGGATACCTACAAAATCCTGTACCAACAAAGACAGAGCAGCCGAAACTTCACTACAAAACCACTCAGGGACTAGCCAGAGCAAGAGGAAATCGACAAAAAACAAAGAGCACAAAAAAATTGGAACAACACCATGAAAATACACTCCCATAACGTTAAAGGGTTGAACACCCCATACAAGCGCCATTGCCTCTTTAGAGACCTTAAATGAGACCAAGCAGAGATAATATGCCTCCAAGAAACACATTTCAAGAAGGGACCGACTCTTAGGCCTGACCTTTTTCCACACCAATACCATGCAGTCACGGGACACAAATCTAAAGGAGTATCACTACTTATTAGTAACAAAGTGGCATTTACACACCATGACTCTCATCTAGACCCTCTAGGCAGATACGTAATTCTGGTGTGCACTATCAATAACATACCGTATACCATAGTCACGGCCTATGCTCCCAACAACGACCAAAGGAACTTCCTACACAAACTTCTGACAAAAGTGTTGTCAATACAAAAAGGAATGATGATTTTGTGTGGTGACTTTAACCATATCATAGATCCCCAACAAGACACCACAGCACAATTGACCTCCACATACAAAGCAAAACAAAGCAAGGCATGTAACAACTACAAGAAACTGCTAGATGAACACCAACTTTATGATACGTGGAGACTACTCAACCCAAACCAAAGAGACTATACTTACTACTCAGCCCCACACAAGACATACACCAGAATTGACAGATTTCACATACATAGAACATTTTTAGATCAACTAGCCGACAGCGCCATAAGCACCATAAACTGGTCGGACCATGCCGCCATCACACTCACGATAAAAGACCAATATGACTATAAACACAAAATCCCATGGAGGCTAAATGAATCCATACTACACAACCCGCAATTCGTGGAGTTCATAACAGAAGAACTCACTCAATATTTTGACGTGAATAACTTTGAACAATTAGCGATGCACACAATATGGCAAGCACATAAAGCGGTCATAAGAGGCCTACTGATACAAAAGGCGGCCCAAATCAAACACAGCACCCAAACACAATGGTTAGACTGGAACAAACAACTGACCGACATTACTAACCAAAACAAAACACTCCAAAGTGACACGCTGCAAGCACAAATTAAGGACCTACAAGACAAAATCAAAGAACACACACTACAGAGGGTAAGGTACAATTTACGCAAGCTTAACCAGCAACAGTACACACAAGGCAATAAAGCAAGTAAATTGCTGGCATCCAGGCTTAGCCAGCTAGTAGGATACAGTACGTAGTAGACCAAGAAAACAAAAAAGTCATATCACCTGTGGACATAAGCAACGCATTCGCGTCATACTATAGAGAGCTATATAATCTTGAACAGTCCACCCAAATAGCCCAACCGAGTAGCGAGGACATACAAAAATACCTAGAAGACATCCACCTACCGACGTTATCAAACACCCAGATCGAAACACTGTCAGCCCCATAACAACACAGGAAATAAAATAATAAAATAAGCCAAAAAAATAAGGCACCAGGTCCAGACGGATTCTCCAACCTCTACTATCAAAAGTTCCACCACATCCTATCGCCTCACCTCACACAATTATTCAACCAAGACACGCAATCAGGTACACTGCCCAGTGAACTACTGATGGCACATGTAATCACACTCCCCAAACCAGGCAAACAACCAACGCACTGCCCCAATTTCCGCCCAATCTCACTTCTTAATACAGACGCAAAAATATACGCCAAAATACATGCACAGAGACTAAGCCGAATACTACCCCAACTGATCCATAATGATCAGGTGGGATTCGTCAGAGGGAGGCAAAGATCAGATAATACACGCAAAGTCCTAAACCTGGTGCACAGCATGAGGAGAATGGGAATAGGGGGCCTCCTGGTGTCACTAGACGCAGAGAAGGCCTTTGACCGACTCGGTTGGCCATTCTTACGGGAGGTGCTCAAAAAATTCAAGTTTCCAATACAATTTAACAACGTCGTCCAAGCCTTATACAGCCATCCCACCACCAGAGTAGTAACAGCTGGATTCTGTTCAGACACATTCCGAATAACTAACGGGACGAGACAAGGCTGCCCACTTTCGCCTCTCTTATATGTCTTAGCACTCGAACTGTTAGCAGCCAACATTAGAGGAGAACTTTCTATAAAAGGGGTCACATTGGGTACGGAAGAATACAAATTGAGTCTATTTGCAGACGACATCTTCATAACAATGACTGAACCGTACATTTCTCTGCCTAATCTCATGGCACACAGTACGGGAAACATTCATACTACAAATTGAATATATCAAAAACACAAGCCATGGGAATAAACATACCCAGACAACAAATGGAGACCATGCAAGATACATTTCCAATGGACTGGCGCACTGACTTCCTAACCTTCTTAGGCCTCAGAATTACAAAGAACCCATCCAACCTGTTTAAAAACAACTATAAAACCATGCTAGTGAACTTTAAACATACACTGAAAGCCTGGGAGGGAAAGTACATATCATGGGTGGGGCGAATAGCAGCCTTTAAAATGTCTCTGCTACCAAAATTGCAATATCTTTACAGAACCCTACAGATCCCAATACCTAGAAGCTTCTTATCAGAGATCCACAACATGTTCCTTAGATGTGTATGGCAAAACAAGAAGATACAAATTGCCACGAAGATTATACAACAAGACATAGCCGACGGTGGGCTAGGATTCCCAGATGTACAAGCATATTATAAAGCAGCAATACTCCACACCGTATCGCAAACCACACCCCACCTCGAACGACCACAATGGCTCAAAATAGAAACCTTATGGACCCCTGAGAAAAACAGAAGTTCGATACAGCACCAACTCCCCACATCCCAACTGCTAATTGAAATATGGGATTTGGCTAAAAGAAACTTAACGGCTTTCCACCCAATACCTCTAGCGACCCCGATGGAAGCTATGGCTACAATAATACCTACAATAGATAAAAACAAATGGCTGGAACATGGCATCAAATATATAGAACAGCTATTCGACAAAGGGGAAATGTTGCAGTTCCCTATCCTGCAAACCAAATACGACCTACCAAACTGCATGTTGTTTCCATACCTTCAACTCAAATCATGCCTAAAGACCACACGCCCCACAAAACAAAACAAAGGACCACACCAGATGCTCTCTATATGTAGCGTTACTCACCTTTCCCAGGGGCCGGCCGCGGTCCTCTCTTCAAGCCGCGCGCGGTCCTGCGGCTGCAGGAGCCGCGCGCAGCTCATCCGACGCTTCAGACAGGAAGGCGGGCAGTGACCGCGAGATGCAGTCACATGTCCCGCCTGAATCTAAGAGCGCGCCGCGAGTCTCGGGCGCGCTCTTAAAGAGACAGTGGGAGCCTAAATTGCCAAAAGGCTCCCATTGGCCCCTGTCATCCCACACACCCCATACACTTACCTTTTGGGGTTGTGGAAGTGACAGGAGCCAATCACATTAGTTTTGAACCTATTTATACTTACCCTTTTCCCTTAGTTCCTTGCCCTATCGTGGTTTCTGCTACAGTTCCCTTTAGCGCTTGTTGTGTTCAGTTGTGTTCCTCCGTACTTGACCTTGGCTTTGTATTCTGAGTTCGTTTTCGCTTTATCCTTGTCTGTTCTGTTTGCCGGCTTGCTGTTTCCTGTGTACCAGACCCCGGCTTGTCCTCGTTTACGCTGTCTCTTTGTGCCCTTGACCTCGGATTGTTCCTGACTCTGTACTTCTCCTAGATACGTCGAGTCCGGCCATTCTAAGGTCCGGTAGACGTATCTCTCCTCTGTTCTGCCTTCTGTTTAGCTGGATCCTGCGGGTAAGGCTATATTCTCGTTACATTACGATAGGGCCATGGACCCCGCAGATTTAGCTCAACAGATGGCGTCTCATGAGGCTAGATTTGTAGAGCAGGATCACCGAATGGATCAGATAGCCCACGCTCTTCAGACGCTCTTAGCTAGAACCATTCCAGCAACCACACCTAACCCTCCTACACCCCTTCTTCCTGAAGTATCGACTGTGCCTACTGCTACGGCCCATTTAAGGGATTCTAAGACATGCAGAGGGTTCATTAACCAAATAGAGTTTCACTTTGAGATGTATCCACGTTCATTTCCCACAGAGAGGTCTAAGGTTGGGTTCTTTATGCACCAACTTACCGACAAAGCACTTGAATGGGCAAATCCTATTTGGGAAGCTAATGGACCTATGGTGCATGACTTTCACAGTTTTCTTACAGCATTTCGCAGAACTTTTGACACTATGAAAAGGTCTAAAAATGCCGCAAGAGCATTAATGAGGGTTAAACAGGGTTCTAGGTCTGTGGCTGATTACGCTATACAGTTTCGTACTCTCGCCTCACAGGTAGATTGGACCAACAATGGGTTAACTACTGCCTTCATGGAAGGCTTATCAGACTCTATATTGGATGAGGTAGCAGCTAAGGAGCTTCCTGTTGCTTTAGAGGACCTTATTGACTACCTCATTGATATAGATAATAGGATTTGTGACAGGCTCTATACCAAGAACAGAAATAGACGTTTTGTTACACCTATTCACCCCAGAGTTAATACACCGGAGAGTGTTAAAGTATCTGAAGAGGAACCTATGCAATTAGGGGTTGCCAAACTCTCTGATAATGAAAAATTACATAGGAGAAGGGAGGGACTCTGCCTATATTGTGGTAGGAGAGACCATATGGTAAAGGAATGTCCTTTGCTCCCGGAAAACTCTCGCACCTAAGACCTTATAGGGGACTGGCCTTGGGTGTGATTTCTAAGTCTCCTACATTGCCTCCTAACCGACTGCTTCTCCCTGTTTCTTTACATATGGGAGAGAGTTGTATAGTTGAAAATATATACGCCTTGGTTGACTCTGGGGCAGCCGAGAATTTTATAGACTCTGGTTTTGTAAAGAAAAACAACATTCCCATCAGGGAGAAGGAGATACCCTTGGCCGTGGAGGCTATAGATGGTAGACCATTGATATCTCCAGTTGTTACTCACTCATGAGACTGCACCGTTACACATGTACACAGGGGTTTTACACTATGAAACCATTCGGTTCCGGACGTTAAGATTTTTTCATCAGTTTTGGCCAATAGATTAAAGGGACTCATGGATAAGATTATAAAAAATGATCAAATTGGCTTTATACAGGGGAGAGATCCAGTTGACAATTCTAGAAGATTACTCGATTTGATAGATGCAGCTCAAAGAAATAAAACTTCTCTGTTTATTTTGGCAGTAGACGCGGAGAAAGCTTTCGACAGGGTCGGTTGGGTCTTCTTAAGGAAAACTATGGAAAAGTTCGGCATACAGGGGTGGATGCTTAAAGCAATTCTGGCACTATATGAAGGTCCAGAAGCAAGAACCGTGGCTCCAAATATATGCGCTGACTGGTTCACACTAAAAAATGGAACGAGACAGGGTTGCCCCCTATCGCCCATTTTATATATTATGACAATGGAGAT
Organism: Pelobates fuscus; assembly: GCF_036172605.1. Lineage (NCBI taxonomy): Eukaryota > Metazoa > Chordata > Amphibia > Anura > Pelobatidae > Pelobates > Pelobates fuscus. The sequence continues at coordinate 258,031,173 of NC_086321.1, forward strand.
ACTAGCTATTAATATAAGAAATAATCTTCAAATAAAAGGCTTTAGCTATAGAGAGAAAGAATTCAAATTAAATCTATATGCAGATGATCTGATTTTGACCTTAACCGACCCTGTCGAATCGCTTGGTGCCTTGATGGAAGAGGTAGATAAATATGGTTTGATTTAAAATTATAAAATAAATGTAAATAAATCCACTTATATAGCTATAAATATCTCTAGAGAATGTTGCCAATATATAAGAGACAAATATAAATTTAACTGTAACAAAAACATAATATCTTATCTGGGAATAATGATTACCGATGACTTAAAAGATACAATGCAAATAATTTTTTTTAAAACATATAGATCAACCCACGAGTCATTAAAAATATGGAGACAAACTGAACTGTCCTGGTGGGGTAGAATTAATTTGGTCCTACTTATTCCGCATGATCCCCTTGAGAATGCCACAACCATGGCTATATATGATACAACGAGATATAAATAATTTTATCTGGAAAGGAAAAAGGCCATGGATGAATAAACAACTTTTGATGCAGAAAATTAGGAAAGGAGGGATAAATTTTCTGAATATTAATACAATCTATGTAGCTAATATGATGTTTCATATTTATAAAACGCAACTCTTAAGTTCTGAAGAACTGGGTTGGTACCAATTAGAAAAGGAGATGACAGAAACAGATAATTTGTACCAATTAATCTGGTTAACCAAACAAGATGAAAGAATTAAGAAGGTGTGTTCCTCAAATAGTTGTTTGCAATCAATTCTGATGGAATGGGAAAAGTTGAGGACGAAATGCGGAATAAGTAATAAAATATTGGGAAATTTTAACTTCAATATTATTCATCTAAGGATGAAGGATATAAATATAAGTGCATGGACAACGAAGGGTATTAACTTTATAAATCAAATAATATTGGGAGATAAAATCAAACCATTCGAAACCCTGGTACATGAATATTCGCTACCCAGGCAGGAGTGGTATAATTACCTAAGAATCAGAGGTTTTATTCAACAATTTTTGTTATATCGACCCATAGAGGGAAAAGAAAATTTGACAGCTCTATTAAAAAATTATAATGTACCGCAAATAGTGTCGAAGGCAAGAAACGCTCTCCTACAAATTGAGGCACCTAGTAGGAATGTTAATATGCAGAAATGGAGTAGCGAAATGAATGTACAGATCTTCAAGGTTGAATGGGATCAAGTAATATTTCAAACAGGCAAAATAATCCACTGTCTGAATCTTCTTGAGGTATTATTTAAATTAATGAATCGATGGTATTTAGTCCCCACCAGAATGTCCAAAATGAATACCTCTAACTCTTCATTGTGTTGGAGATGTAACGAAAAAGAGGGGTCTTTTGGGCATATATGGTGGGAATGTAGTAAAGTTAAAAATTTGTGGTACATGACCTTTGAATCTTTGGAGTATATTACAGAGACAAATATTCCTAGAGGTCAGCATAACGGCCTATTCCATTTAAACCTACAATTACTTCACTTTAAAGAAAGATTTATATATGTCCACTTTGTTGCTGCAACAAAAATAATAATCGCAAGAAATTGGAAGAGTAGTGCGATTTTTACACAGGACCAATTATATTCACAAGTCCAATACCAATTAACTATGGAGGCCTTGGGGTACCAGTCTACAAAAATCAGAGAGGTCAGTAAATTCTGGAAGGAAAAAATAGAGAGATTGATTAGACAAATTCCTGGACAAAACAATTAGGATAACATCATTTTTCTTTTGCTTTTTTGAACATAGACTAAGATACAGCGGCCCACGTATGTTCCCCATGAAGAGTTTTGCAATGCATATTAGTGTTATGTGTATGTTAAGTCCATCACAGTAATGAAGGCACATGAAATAAGATAGTTAAGAAGTGCCTCCACTGGGAGAGAGAGGAATAAAGAGCGAAGTAAAGAGGGAGGAGAAGAGAGCATTGAAAGTGAGAGAAAGGAAAGAGAGACGAAAAAAAAGAATACGAGAAATTCACATATATAGAATTAACTCCACTTTAACTCTAAGAATCGATTCACGATGTAATGACACTTCTGAGTACAAGATAGGCGGATTAATTTTGAATTAGGGATAAGGCAGTAATATCCTCTCAAAGGAGAGAGAAATTGTTAATTATGCACTTTATATATATATATTCCTGTTGATGGTAATGCATTGTGTAGTGTGTACTGTCTTTTTGTATGTTTTTGTATGTCTGATAACTAAAATCAAATAAATTATATAAAAAAAAAAAAAAGAAACCATTCGGTTCCAGGTCATCACCTCTCCCTCTTCACAGTTAGTGTTAGGGTATCCATGGTTACGTGTCCACAATCCCATTTTTGACTGGGAGACAGGGCAGATAAAATCATGGAGTGAGGCCTGCCATGAGTCATGTACTATTGAAGTCACGCCTGTGAATTCTATTAATGTTCCTACCACTCCTCCTTTGTCTACGGCTATACCCTCTCAGTATTTATCTTTAAAGACTGTCTTTGATAAAAGAGAGGCTGACAAATTACCGCCTCACAGACCCTACGATTGTGCTATTGACTTGTTGCCTGGCACTATACCTCCAAAGGGCAGGGTGTACCCCTTATCGGTTCAAGAAAACCGTGTCATGGAGGAATATATTAAAGAATCATTAGACAAGGGATTTATTAGGAGATCCTCTTCTCCGGCTGGAGCGGGGTTCTTCTTTGTATCAAAGAAAGAAGGTGATTTAAGACCTTGCATTGATTATAGAGGTCTTAATAAAATCACCATCAAAAATGCTTACCCTATACCATTAATAACAGAATTGTTTGACAGGCTCAAACATGCTACGGTATTCACCAAATTAGATCTTAGAGGAGCATACAATTTGATATGTATAAAAAAGGACCACAAATGGAAGACAGCCTTTAACACTAGGTCAGGTCATTATGAGTATACCGTCATGCCATTTGGGCTTTGCAATGCCCCAGCAGTATTCCAAGAATTTATTAATGATGTCTTAAGAGACTTTACACACTCATCACAGACATGTTACGACCGTTCTGAAGACCCTTCTTGCTAATGGTCTTTATTGTAAATTAGAAAAATGTCTATTCGACCAATCCGAAGTCCAGTTTTTGGGGTATTTGATTTCCGCTAAGGGTTTTCGTATGGATCCCCGGAAGCTCGCTGCTGTCATAGAATGGCCTCTGCCGCAAGGTCTAAAAGCCATCCAGCGTTTTCTGGGTTTCTCTAATTATTATAGACGTTTTATCAAAGGTTTTTCGTCTATTGTAGCACCTATTACTCGTATGACAAAAAAGGATGGCAATACTCGTGTCTGGTCTACCGAGGCACTTCAAGCTTTTGACTTCCTTAAGACTACGTTCGCCTCTGCACCTATTTTACAGCATCCTGTCCCCTCATTGCCCTATATACTTGAAGTTGATGCTTCAGATATCGGGGTAGGTGCTGTTTTATCTCAAAGAGAGTCTCCTGAAAAGCCATTGCATCCTTGTGGCTTCTTTTCTAAACAAATGTCCAAAGCAGAGAAGAATTATGATGTGGGTAATCGCGAACTCCTTGCTATCATTTTAGCACTCAAAGAATGGAGACATTTGTTAGAAGGCACTAAGGATCCCATCCTCATATTTACGGATCATAAGAACCTGTCCTACCTTAGCGAAGCTAAAAGATTGTCTTCCAGGCAGGCTAGGTGGTCACTGTTCTTGTCCCATTTCAATTATATAATCACCTATAGGCCAGGTGATCGGAACACTAAAGCGGACGCTCTGTCCAGACAGTTTGAAACTATTGACAAACAGGAGATTGATGTTACTCCTGTCATTCCCCCAGACAGGATAATAGCAACTACTGTATTATCTATTTCCTCGTCCCTCTTGCAGGCCATACAAGCGAAACAAAGCATGGCACCTAGCGAGAGGCCTAATGATAAATTGTTCGTTGACGTTCCCGAGAGACGGGATATTCTGTCACTATATCACGATACTAAGACTGCTGGACATCCTGGTATTTCCAAAACAGTGTCAGCTGTTTCTCTGTATTTTTGTTGGGATTCCTTACAAAAGGATGTCACTGACTATATAAGTGCTTGTACTACTTGTGCCTGTATGAAATCCTCTCGTAGAGTTCCTTGTGGGCTGTTGCATCTGTTACCCGTTCCTGAGAGACCTTGGTCCAACCTATCTATGGATTTTATTGTTGAATTACCCCCTTCGAATGGTAACACAGTCATCCTGATGATAGTTGACCGGTTTTCCAAAATGGCTCACTTTGTGTCTCTTCGCAAGTTGCCCACATCCAAGGAACTGGCCCTTATCTTCGCTAGAGAAGTATTTTGGTTACATGGCATTCCCTTATCTATTGTGTCAGATAGGGGTAGCCAATTTATTTCCAGGTTCTGGAAAGCCTTTTGTACAGAAATGGGTATTTCTCTCTCGTTTTCTTCCGCTTACCATCCCCAGTCTAATGGAGCTGCTGAACGTGCCAACCAGTCTCTGGAGCAGTACCTCCGTTGTTTTGTGTCTCACCATCAAGACAATTGGTCTGACCTGCTTCCTTGGGCTGAATTTGCTCGGAATAACGCCACTCATGATTCTTCCGGCAAAAGCCCTTTTTACGTCGTCTATGGCCAGCATCCCGTTGTTCTCCCGGCTGCATTCTCCTCACAGGGCATGCCAGTTCTGGATGAGCATTTGGCTGGTTTGCGTAATACTTGGGAGCAGGTTCAGCGTTCTTTGGTTGACTCTGCTGCTCGCCAGAAGGCTCAGGCTGACAAGCATCGCAGAGCGGCTCCTTCCTATGTTGTGGGGGACAGAGTTTTGCTTTCCACGCGGAATATTCGCCTCCGGGTGCCTTCTATGAAATTGGCTCCCCGCTTCATTGGTCCTTATCATATTATACATAAGGTTAATCCTGTTTCTTATGCCTTGGGTCTGCCTAAGAATCTGCGCATACCTAATGTTTTTCACACCTCGTTGTTGAAGCCTTACGTGTGCAACCGCTATACCCGGCATGCTCCTCCTCCTCCTCCTGTCTCTGTGGAGGGTCATGAGGAATTCGAAGTGTCTGCTGTTCTTGACTCTCGTTTCCTTAGGGGTCGGCTTCAGTACTTGGTACATTGGAAGGGTTATGGGCCTGAGGAGCGCAGTTGGATTTCTGCTGATGCTGTTCATGCTCCCCGCCTTGTGCGTTCTTTCCATTCACGTTTTCCTGCCCGACCTAGTCCTGCCCGCCCGGAGGGCGTGTCCTCGGGGGGGGTACTGTAGCGTTACTCACCTTTCCCAGGGGCCGGCCGCGGTCCTCTCTTCAAGCCGCGCACGGTCCTGCGGCTGCACGAGCCGCGCGCGGCTCATCCGACGCTTCAGACAGGAAGGCGGGCAGTGACCGCGAGATGCGGTCACATGTCCCGCCTGAATCTAAGAGCGCGCCGCGAGTCTCGGGCGCGCTCTTAAAGAGACAGTGGGAGCCTAAATTGCCAAAAGGCTCCCATTGGCCCCTGTCATCCCACACACCCCATACACTTACCTTTTGGGGTTGTGGAAGTGACAGGAGCCAATCACATTAGTTTTGAACCTATTTATACTTACCCTTTTCCCTTAGTTCCTTGCCCTATCGTGGTTTCTGCTACAGTTCCCTTTAGCGCTTGTTGTGTTCAGTTGTGTTCCTCCGTACTTGACCTTGGCTTTGTATTCTGACTTCGTTTTCGCTTTATCCTTGTCTGTTCTGTTTGCCGGCTTGCTGTTTCCTGTGTACCAGACCCCGGCTTGTCCTCGTTTACGCTGTCTCTTTGTACCCTTGACCTCGGATTGTTCCTGACTCTGTACTTCTCCTAGATACGTCGAGTCCGGCCATTCTAAGGTCCGGTCGACGTATCTCTCCTCTGTTCTGCCTTCTATTTAGCTGGATCCTGCATGTAGGGGTATATTCTCGTTACACTATATATGAGAAATTCTGCACAAACGCTCTGCCCCCAAAGAAGGTAATATCGTGGTGTTATAAAACACTCACACGCACACAGGACGCAGGGAAAATCACGCATAAAATAGCTTGGCACAAAGAACTACACCGAACAATAGATGAAGAACAATGGACAAGAGCATACTCGTCACACAAAGGTATCACATCATATACGAACCACCTAGAACTGCAAAGGAAAATACAATACCGCTGGTACTTGGTACCTGCCAAAATACACAGAATATGGCCCCAGTCATGCATGAATAAATGTTGGAGATGTAATACACAAGAAGGAACAATGTTGCATGTATGGTGGTCATGTGCCACTTTACAACCTTTCTGGCGCAGAACACACCAATTGATAAAGCAAGTAACAAATACCAACATACAACCCACAGAATAAATGTGCCTACTATTCATACCACCGGACAATATGGACAAAGCCCAGTGGGCAACGACATACCACATACTGATCTCAGCAGCCATGGTGATAGCTAGACTATGGAAAACACCTACGGCACCGACTTTCGACACCCTCCTAAATCAAATCAACCTTAACTGGCAATATGAAACCATGTTCGCAAAACAAAACGGCCCAAAGAAAACAATTATTAAAGCAAACCTGATGTGGAAAGAGTACTGGGAACTCAAAGACAAAAGAAACACATCACAAAGCAACTCCCCACCAATGGCACCACACTCCTAGCTTAGCAAAAACACTCAAAAGAAGACTCCAAGTCATATGGACGAAAACCTGTGAATTAATACAAGACACTTCAAGCGATTTGAATTAATTGCAAGCTCAGAGCCAGACGATTGTAACCAATGTTAAAGCAGAAGAACAAGCAAATGACAATTACTTGAACAAAGAACACCCTAAATACAGAAACAACTATAAACAATACCAATAGGCCAGCAGACAAGATAGGCTGAACGCAGGGCAAGACAACAGGAAGACATGTACATGGGTCTCACATGGCCCATTCTCCACTCCCCCCCACCCCCCCCACCCACTGACCAAGCAACGCACTACTTATTTACTAATAGTTACTAATAAAGGTACCAATACATGTGACAATAATATAAAGATATGAGGTGACGTACAATGCAATAATGCATTCCCCCCCCCGCCCCTCTCTTACATCTTGCAGTAACCCCGGCATTAACATACAAAGATGTCAGAGCATTCGAAGTAACCACATCGACTAGCATAAAGGCTGTTAACGCACCCCACCTTTCACCCCCCTCCTGTTAATGAGCTACCACCTAGAGACACCGCTTCAAGTGCTGCCTTGCCTACATCACAAAACTGACATGGGAATGCCACACGACAACTTCACCACACAGGGACAATACAAGCAACTGCACACTAAATTGGCCCAGGGTGTAAATAGACACGTAGATGTATTTAATCCAGGTTGTCATATAAGATTCATGTGAATGTAACAAGATCTGTAACTTGTAATGCCTGCACAATGTTTCTCCCCCCCCCCCTAACCTCCCTTTCCTTTCTGTACCCCAACCTGTTTTTACGACAAAATAAAAATTGTCAAATTGAAAAAAAAAAAGACAAATATATATAGGCAATATGAAGTGCTTTATGTGTAAAGAATGTGTCCTCGTTTTCATAAAAAAAAAATCTTCAATTTTCTAAAGAAATTGGTACTTTTATTAATTAATCTTGTAACAGCCAACTGTTACAGTAACTAGCCCCATTACTATCTGGTTGTTTAGCTCGATGTCACTAAACTCATGTGGCAGCAATTGCCCAGAAGACCTACCTTCTCATTGTATGTATTGGTAAGTCTGTGATTGAACAGCTACAGCATGTCTCAGCTGGGGAAGGAGGGGTGGGCTTTCAAAAGCTACAGACAAGAGATCTGCAGCTTTGCAAGCTATTAGATGTACAGCAAATGAAAAATGCATGATTAAATGAAGGCATGTTTTCATTGGGGATATATCCACTAAATAGTGGTTTGTTTTGTTTGGGCAGTGGAGTGCCCTCATAAAGGCTCTAGTGGGTGTATAAGATATGGAGGAATATTTCATGGAAGGGAATAATAGCAGTTAAAGACATTTACGAAACGTATTTTGCAAAGATGACCACCAAGAATATTTCATTTGAAAGCGAGTAAAAACAGTTGCATGTATGCAAGTATTAAAATCCCATGGGGCCTAGGTAGGTTGCCAGTTTGGGCAGTTTGTTCATTACTAAGGGTTGGTTAATGGGGTCAAACAAATTCATGGTTCCGTGTCCCCTGTCTAATCACTGTGTACTTTGATTTGCAATGTCTACTTAACAGAGAAAGGGGCATTAATGAAGAATAATGTTCAAGATGAGAAGGCAAGACATTAGAAGTAGCTCCCACAAAATGTGGTTGGTATCACCTAGTTAGTGTTGGAAAGGTTTACTTAGAATTGCAGGGCCATTTGCAGAATAGTGGACTCAACAGTTCTACAGGGTAATGCTTTAAAAGTAATTTTTTCATAACCAGAGATTACTGAGAAGTTGTTCTTTGTTCCCAATCCTTATATAAACCATTAACATAGCCAGTGTTTACGTAAGTACAGATATAGTCATCACAGAACTTATTTTATCTTTTACACAGCACCCATCAATTACACAGAAAAAAAAAACATTAATTGTTCAGTTTAAACATCTTGCAGGTTATTTTATTAAAACTATGTCTCAATCCTTTTAATAAGCATTTATCAAGACCACACAGTAAAAAAGAATGTGCTTATTACACAACTCCTTGTCCCAAAGTATCACCATTATGGGAAACAACTCAAGAAGCTTAAATGTTTTGTAAGACCACATGACTCCCATTCCTCTTGCAATCTCCCCAATATGTCCAATAATTATGAAACCAATTAAACCAGCTGCTTCCTAATTCAATTGCAAATTCATATTGCAACAAGGAAATAGAATTGCATTATTTCAGATAAAAAAGATACTTCTTAATACTACCAATAACACAGACTTAGAAATAAAGGTTTTACTTTACCCACACAAGTAAACATCAGCATCCATCTACAGAAAACTCTGCTCATTGGCATAATTCTACCCACAAAGGCCAAAGGCCCCAGCAAAAAAAGCTTTCCTTGATAAAAGCATTAGTTTATTTCCAATTTTCCTTTGCAATTTTTCCATCCGGTAACCTGCCCTCCATATGAATTGATTTAATAACAATATCAAATAAACTGAATGCAAGTAACAGACTGTACCATCTTTCCATTGACCATTTGCCCCTTGCCTACTTGGCCAAACTGCTTAAAGGAACACTGTAGCATTAGGAATGGATATCTGTATTTCTAACACTACAGTCCTGATGTGGATGTTTAGGCGATGGCCCCCTCAGGTTTTTTTTTTGTTGTCAATCTTTCTTTTATTCACAGTCAGCAGAAAAATACAATATAAAGGGCATAGCCAGAGTCAAATACACAACAATGCATATGTAAAAAAGGCATATGGTGGAAAAGTTAGGCAGTGTGGTTTTAGATATGAGAAAAGGACATGACACATCAACAATGTGCATCATATGCCCACTGATAGGAGTTAATATGGGGAAATGCATTGAGGGGTAAGGAACCACTGATGCCTTTGATAATCAAATTAGGGGTTATAGACCCCAATGTAACCAGCGGAGGCTAGATACCCCACACATATTAAAGTTATGTAGCACAACGTGTAATTCAACTATGCCATGGTGGGGCGGTTTATGGAGCTGTTGGAACTGGAAATTAACATCTTGCCAGCCAGACAATATAAAAAGTGGGGAGAAAAATAATGTGCCATGGGCACTTCACATGTCAAGGTAGTAACATTAGGCATCACTCTCTCTGGGTCCCAGGAAGTAGATGTCGGCATGGGAGTAGGTGCCAGTGGCCCATGTACCTGAGCCTAGTTGTTGCAGGGTATCGGTCATCTCCGACACATCACAGACCCTTAGTGCACCTGAGTCTCTAGGTATAATCAGACTGCAGGGAGACCCCCATTTGCACGGCACTATTCGAGCAGCGAATTCCTGTGTCAGAGGTCTCAAGGTCCATTATAGCCTTAAAGAGGTCTGAAAAGAAGGTGATTGAGAGCTACTAAAATATAAGAGGTGACTTAATACAGACAACCGCCATAAAGGCTGTTCTATTTTATCCCAGTTGAAAGCGGAGGATGATGTCTGGTGTTCGGGCCCGTGATGCGGTACCACCTGGCATGGATTTGGCTTGCTTTGTGGAAAACAGTGCAGCGAACAATCTACGGAAGAGTTGTGGGAGCTCAGCTGTCTCAACCCTATCTAGCAGACCACGGATTTTTCCAGCTTCTCTTATCCTTCAGAACCTTAATCTGATTGTTCGTTTGTGCTTGCGATCATTGCAAAGTGGAGAACTTCTGCTCCAGAGTGGAGATGTGGGTCTTGTGGTCTGTTGTATTCCACTCTGCATTGTGGAGACATGCCGAGACCCCACTGATCTCCTCCAAAGTCGGCCGCGATGTTGGGGAGTAGCTCGTCTATGAGACTCTGAAGTGTATCTTCTGTCACAGGAGGCTTGTCAGGAGACTTGGGAGGTAAGTGTGAAGTTCTTCTCTCCAAGCATAATCTGTGATACATATCACCCATCAGGGATTCCTCATTGGTTGTACGCGAAGGCCCTTCCAACACTGATGACATGATAGGCCTTTACGTGGGCTGAGGCATCCACAGCAAGTGTCCAATATCAGCCATTGCTCTGTCCTTCTAAATTTGCCTTTTTTCCTGACTTCTGATGCCTGTGAATGACACTTCCTGAGGATTGGCCAGTCAAAATGAAAATGCAAAGGGCTGCTTTTCTTTCTAGCAGTGCAATCTTCTCCCACAATCAATCTAAGAAGCTGATCTATCATGATACCTGCTAACATCCTTAGTAGTGAAGATGAGTAAGCTCCATCTTGTCTCCTCGACAACACTGCTCTGGTACTTCTAAACCATAATTTTACAACCAGAAATCATCTTGCGACCCTGCCAGCCATCTACAGATTATATATTGTCACCTTTTTCATACTCTGCCCAGTGACAGTGTTAAACCCTTCAATGCTGCCCCACACCTCAGCATAAATTGCCACAGGATGTATTGTCTATGGCAATTGAATTTTATTTTAGACTTTTTGAGTTATATATTTCACAGTAAACAAAAACCAAAGACCCTAAGAGCTAAAAGCCCTGAAGATCAAAAAGTGGGACGTCCCTAAAGCTTCCTCAGAAATATGCCAGATATTATAAGGGAATCACCTGTAAAAAGTCTGTAGCTCAAAATTTAACGTAAGAGGACAAGACAAAGAACACTTAAAGCGTACTGTGATTATTGTACCTCTGAAAACTAGCTCACACTTTTCTTGATTTTCTCTTTCTTTGGTTGTGTATGTGTCACTCACAAGCTTTATATTTTTGTTTTTAATGAATCAATAAAGGTTATATTTTAGTTATTAGTATTTATCACTTAGGTCTCTAGGGACGTCCCACTTTTTGATCTTCAGGGCTTTGAGCTCTTAGGGTCTTTGGTTTTTGTTTATCGCACACGAGTGAGGGTTATCCCCTACAAGGGTCGTCCTTGACACACAATTTACTAGTTCCCCTAGGGGCTACTAGTTCATAAAATATATTTCAGAGTCCTTAAGAAATCGATGCATTCATTACACAGTGAGCTGAAAACGTAATTGCATAGCTCAGGCTAAAATAGAACAAACCATACCTGAGTTCCAAAATTAACTACTTTGGCATACATTTTACAATTTGGTTTTCAGGTTACTTCAATTTACAATTAAGAAAATAATCCATATTGCTTTTTAATCTTAATATTAAATATAAAATGTGAAATATTCTGGCTTGCTATACAGGTGGTCCATTTTTTGTACTTTATCTCTATTATAAGTAGGGATTCCTTAACATATGAATGCTGGGTGTTATGTAATGCTCTATACTTTTATTTACTGAAGTTCAGTTGATTTTGAATTGCTTTTCTAAAACCTTAAGTGCTTAAGTGCTGTTTTTGCAACTCACCAGGATGGAGCCAGAAGTGTGAATTTATGGTTCAAAATAAGAGAAATTGCTTTAACATAATATTAATATTATTTGACATAATAGCAATATTTTTGTTGCAACCCTAACAGTGCCATATTCCGTAGGGCCAAATATTACTATAATGAGTTGCATTAAAAAAATACAGTTACAAAAAAGAATAGAGAACCTCCCAGTATGTTCCAGTATAATTTCCTTTAAAAGACCATCTTGTCACCCTGCATTGAAATATTTAGTGCACCGTTGTAGGGGAGGAGCAGTATGCAATGTTGATGTACAGTCCCTGAAAAGAACATTTAGACATTTTGATTAGTAGCAGAGACAGCACTTAAATTAGGGAGACCTGCACAATCAATTTTTTTTTACTTGGAGTTGGTCGATTATAATCAAGCCTAATTAACCAGACAGCTTTGTTTTTTTTCTGAGCAGGCTGGGTTATTAGAAAAGTATCTGGGACTCACATATATTTTCCCCTTAGCTTCACTCTTCTGTAAAGAAAAAGTAGATTTATCAGTTTGGAAGAAGCAATATTATTAACTAATCTGAATAGATTTCCTAAACAAAGATTTTTTGCATTCTAGACTGGCCTCTTATTTTACCAGACACATTTAAATAATCAAAATATAGATTCTAGATATTCTATATTCTATCTAGATCAGATACCTACCGCCCACTTTTGTATCTTTGTTGACAGTTACATTTCCTTACTGCCTACCAGTGCCGCAGTAACTCATTTTATAGTGCAAGTGCAATTTAAAAAAAAAAAAAATTAGAGTTTATATGTACTTACATTTATCTATTTCTTTTCCGTTTTTCGATTCTACTTTTTTTCTATGTGTGTCTGTGAGGTGCTCTGTTTGTGTGTAGTGTGTGTGTGAAGGGTGCTGTGTGTGTGTGTGTGTGTGTGTGTGTGAAAGTTGCAGAGTGTGTGAGGGAGCAGTGTGTGTGAGTGGTGTAGTGTGTGTTTGTGTTTGAAGGGAGCATAGGGTCTATGCTGTGTGTAGATTGGTGGGATGTGAAAATCTATCTTAATGTCTCCCCCTCCCTTCCTCTAAACTTTTACCAGGCTTGGGGGGGGGGGGGGGGACATAATGCTGCAAGCCCTGGTGGTCCAGTGATGGCATGGTCACTTTAGGCTGCAGGCTTACTCTCCTGTCCTCCTGCGAGCGCAGCACTGTATCAAAGTGCTGTGCTCACCCGTTGACACCCGTTACCAAGGCAACCCTCCAACCAGCCTGCTTGCGGGATGAACACAGAGCCTCCCAGGGCCTTTCCTCCCTATGCTGGAACTAAGTGCCAGCAGGAATGTGAGGGAGATCTTTGATCTCCTCACCAGCCCAAAATGGCTCATAGCAAGGCTGGCTCTGCATGGGCCGGCAGGGGAAATAATAGGATCTCCCCTGCTGGCCCTGGCCCACGGCCATCGAGGCCTACCGGGAGTTTTCCGCAGAAACCACAACCGCCCACCTGAAATTCCACTAGTGGGTGGTACGGATCAGGTTGACTTCCCCAGATTTAGATTGTAAATTCCCACAGGAATATGGCCTTAATCTCCTCATGTATTTCTTTGTCAATATTTGTATTGTCTTTCAGTTATATTCTACTTTGTCTTTTTACTTATACCAAAAGCACCCATGGACCGTGCTGAGCAATGTGATAGTGCCTTATATATAAAGTATAATAATTATAAATAATAATCTTTATTATAAATATGATTCTACGTTGCCACCATGACAAAATAACTAACCAACCATTAACAATCGTATTATTGGTAGTTTTGCAGTCCACCAACATAAAAAGAGAGAACAGTGCTAAAAAAACAAAACATAAGACAAACAAACAAGGCAATAGGCAAGCAACTGATTCCACTATTGAAGAAAATGTATGTATATTATCTGTTTAATGTGTTTCAGTAAGGTTCAGTAAGATTGGACCAGCTGACATTTCTGTTCTAGGTAGCCATTTTGGATGGGATCAGCCTGATGTGCAAATTGTGCAAGCATCCTCTGTAACTAACGCCACTAGTAAGCTAAAACTGTATGAGACCTGAGCATGGACTAACAGAAGGGCAAGCTACTTCACACAATCTCTTTAGGCAGAGAATTCCACATCTTTATTGTTCTTATTGTAAAAAACCTTTTCCTTTAACCCCTTAAGGACACATGACATGTGTGACATGTCATGATTCCCTTTTGTTCCAGAAGTTTGGTCCTTAAGGGGTTAAGCAGGTGTTGTATCCGATTTTTCATCTAAAATTGATTTCAATTTTACTAGTAACCTTTTGTGTGGAACTGTATCAAATGCCTTAGCAAAATCCAAGTATCGTATAAGTCGAGTTTTCCGGTACATTTTTTGTGCTGAAAATCCCCAACTCGACTTATACTTGAGTCAATGTCTGTATTATGGCAATTTACACGGAATTTTTTTTTTGTTATATTAATATTTATTTTATTATTCTTTTAAAAATATTATTATTTTATTATTATTATTTTTTTAAATTGTCCCCCCTCCCTGCTTGATACATGGCAGTGAGGAGGGCTCTCACTCCCTGGTGGTCCAGTGGCATTGGCAGTTCAGTGGAGGGGGGCTGGCAGGAAGCTCTTACTGAACTCTCCTGCAGCTCCTGTCAGCTCCCTTCTCCTTCGCGCCGGTCTGGTCAGCTCCCCTGTCAGCTCCCAGTGTAAGTCTCGCGAGAGCTGCGGGGTCATAGCAAGGCCGCAAGACTTACACTGGGACTTGCAGAGGGAGCTGACCGGACCAGCGTGGAGGAAAAGGGAGCTGACAGGAGTTGCAGGAGAGGTAAGTAAGAGCTTCCTGCCAGCCCCCCTCCACTGAACTGCCAATGCCACTGGACCACCAGAGAGTGAGAGCCCTCCTCCCTGCCATGTATCAAGCAGGGAGGGGGGACAATTTTTTTTAAAGAATAATAAAATAATAATATTTTAAAAAGAATAATAAAATAAATAATAATATAACAAAAAAAATATTAAAATAATAATTAAAAAAATAATATTAATAAAAATGCCCACCCCCCACCAAGGCTGTGGAACACATACACAAACTCACACTGCACTCATACACACACTGCACTCATACACACACACACTGCACTCATACACACACACTGCATCACACACTCACACTGCACTCATACACACACTGCACTCATACACACACTGCACTCATACACACACTGCACTCATACACACACACTGCGCTCATATACACACACTGCGCTCATATACACACACTGCATTCATATACACACACTGCACTCATATACACACACTGCACTCATACACACACTGCACTCATACACACACACTGCACTCATACATACACACACTGCACTCATACGCACACACACTGTAAATAAATATTCAATTAATATAATTTTTTTAGGATCTAATTTTATTTAGAAATTTACCAGTAGCTGCTGCATTTTCCACCCTAGTCTTATACTCGAGTCAATACGTTTTCACAGATTTTGGGGTAAAATTAGGGGCCTCGGCTTATATTCGGATTGGCTTATACTCGAGTATATATGGTAGATCACATCTACTGGATCACCTTGATCTATATTTCTATTAACTTCTTCATAGAACGCAATTGACAAGTTTGCCTTGACTTGATTTTCATAAAACCATGTTGATTACTGCTCATGATATTTGTGTTTAAAATGAATTCTTGAACATTATCCCTTAACAGCCCTTCAGATAATTTTCCCACTGCAGTATGATAAGCTCAAGGGGCTGTAGTTTCTGGGTTGAGCTTCTGAAGCCTTTTTAAATATAGGCACCATACCTGCCTTTCTCCAATCCTCTAGTATAATTCCTGAAGGAAAATAATGCATATGTGGTATGCATATTTCTACACTAAGCTTCCTAAACACACATGGGTGAATATCATCTGGCCCTGGAGCTTTGTTTATATTAACTTTATTTAATTTCTAAAGCATTTTATCATGTGCTAACCAATCACCTGTTTGCTGTAAGGCTTTTTTTTAAAAGGGATTTGTAAATCTAGCGCCATATATTCTTCTTCTCTTTATACTGAAGAATAATAATTATTTAAAATGTCTGCCTTGTCCTGATCCTCCTTGATTAACTCAACCATCTCACTTTCCAATGTATCAACAGTTTCCCTCTTAATCTTTTTTTGTTATTAACGTACTTAAAAAACTTTTTGGAGTTGGTATTGCTCTCTTGGGCTTTTCATTTTCAAGTTAAGGCCATCTAATTGCTGTTTTGTCATGCTTATATTTGTTATAGTATGAAATTGACCCAAATGTTTTGAATGCCATTTTTTTTTTAAATCTTTTATCATTTTATACAGTGACCATGGGTTTTTTATTGTAAGTGTTACGTAACTTTTTCCAGGACTGGACAGATGGTAGTAGAACAGTAAAATAGTCAGGACAGGTAGAGGATAAGAGCATATCAAAAGCAGGTATGGCGTTTATCCAGGCTATCAGGAAAAAAAAAAAACTCTTTGTAAGAATTCTGAAAAGCCATTATGTCTGATGTCATTATTGTATCCTTTTATAAATGCTTGATGGGTGGTCAACTCAATATGGTGAACATCATTTAGAATTCCAGGATTTATTTATTTATTAAATACAGAATTATTTTTACCTCATATTTGCAATTTGGTTTTCAATTTGCTACAATTCTAAGTATTTAGTGTACAAACTCTAGTGTGTTAAAATACATTTCAGGGCATTAAAGTACATTAATGGATTTTTCAAATGCAGTATTGGCCAATATATTGTAAAATGCAAACAAATAATCGAAAAAGAATAACATAAGGGAACTGCAAACTTTACCTTTTTTTGTAAGTTTTTTTTGTGAGCCAAAGTCTATTGTCAGTGTGCCACAATTCACATTTAATAAATGCACCCCTAAGTCACCTCCTGAGCTTTTATACGCGACTGAAAATATGACTATCTCTATTATAATAGTACAGATCTGATTTGAAATATAACAAAACTTTTCCATGGCAGTTAATGTCAACAAAATGTATGGATTATCCTCATTTAACTATCATTGTGATTAATCTGTTTTGATAAATCCTACCAAGTAACTCCTTATGAGACAGTTATCCTCTCACTTACCTGTATGTTTTGCAGAGCTGGTAGATTTATAATCCCAAGAGTTAAGGTTGTTTTCAATTAAAATAATTAAAGCAAAGATCAGTACTATTGGCCTATCATCATAAAAATGTCCAGGTGAATATAAAATCTAATAACGTAAGGAAATAAACTGTGGTGACCTCAGGCACATTTCTTCAGTGTCCTATGTAATGCTCTGGGGGGATTCCAGCATCTCAGAATTGTGTTTGGCAGACATAAATAAACTTTAGTACATGTTTATATGACATCATACTGGTTAGATGGTCCAAGTGCCTAACATCTTACAAATAGGTAAATCCTTTTGAATGCTAAGCTCATCTAACATTCAGGCCCTGCCACGTAATAATCTACCTCTGTAGAATTTCAGAATTTTGTTTATTTCTGTCATTTCAGTTTTTGACATATGATAAAGTCAAGACTATATGAAAGGCTACTTGCTATACTATAATTAGGGTGTTTTCACAACCAACTTGCAAAATGCAGAGCAAAATATGAAAATAAATATACCCAGGTCTATATAACATCTTCAGCTTTTGCCTAAGCTTCATTCTTGCTCTTTTACCGTCTTGATTCTTATTCTCTTCCCTCGATCTTCATTTGTCTTCAAGATTCCAGTTAAGTTTTCATAATCTTACTTTTATGCTATTCCTAATAACAATAATGCGCAGAAAGAAAGAAATACGTACTTTTTATTGTAGCATCACAAAAATAGTCAACATTTCAGTCCACCTAGTGTTTTTTTTTTTTCCTCAAAAATATGTACTCTATGCACACTAGTGGATTCAATAGTTAAACAATTAAGAGTGATCCAAATAAAGTAAGTTTTATTCCAACTCTCCACTTATTTTTCAATAGAAATCGGCAAAGGTGAAATCCAGGTATGGCTATGAATATTAACACTATAAATATATATATTTTGTTTTGTCCCTTAATATGTTCCTCTGTTAATTTAGATGATGAGATACCCTATTAAAATCAGGAAAAACACCTCGATTACACTAACCTCTAAAGGGCAGCTATACCACCTGCAAGAAATACAGGTAACTATTACAAAAGACTGAATGCTGTAATTGATGCAAAAGGGGGAAATACACAGTATTAAGAATTAAGGGTATGCAGACTTTGGAATATGGGTCATTTCATTTTTTTTATTTGTTGCTATATATATACATATATGGGAAATCTTCATCTCCATCTTCAGTTATGTCCTTAAGTAGAATATAATTACTCACTTTCCATCCTTGAATGGATATTAGTTAGCATGGAATCATACCAGTGACCCTGAGATATGAACAGGTACAGTAGAGGGTACATGAAACAAATTAAATATTTTATACTATACAGCAGAAATGTACAATTTAACTACCAGTTTCTGTGACTCTGATATCCATAAAAAAAAATCTTGCATTTAGAATGTAATGTAATTACATTGGAAATAAAACTGATACCGTACAATGTCACTTGGCGGCTTTATTGGAACCATACACCATATTTTATGGATGATGTCACGGTTATTGTGACCAAAGCAAACGACCAAACAAAATATCATATTTCAGACTGTTTTAATAAAAATTTTGCTAAAATCTTAAAAACTAGAAACAAAGTTGGACACAAGCTATTCCTTTCGACTTCTATTTGTGTCATGCACAAGGCTAGTTGTTAATCAGTTATTGCGCAGTCTGTGAACAAAGACAGCAAAACCACATTTTAAAAAAAATGTAGTTTGCACTGACCATGAACCTGAAGACTTTAAAACATGATTCCAGCAGTCTTTTTCTCTGTAGGATCTTGTTTCATGACTTTAGAAAATGAATGTTCATTGAGGAAGTGATGATATTTGCTCTTGTTGCGGTGTTGCCATTCAGCGTTTGATTTTAACTAGGCATAAATATGTCACCAATGTTTTTTTTTTTATTTTAATTACAGTATGTTATATTATTTCTCCATTCTGTATGCTTTTATATGAAATGACTGGTGTGGTTTTATTTCTTTATGACACAGACGGTAAAACATAGAAAGCGGTGCCAGATTCATTGTAAGCATGTGGCAACAGTGTTGAAATTCTGGATTAACTTGGGAAAACATTTTGCAGATAGTAAGATAAATAAAAATAAATAATAGCATGAACACATGTTGCTTAAATCTAAAAAAAATAACTGAATTTTGATTTGGTGAAAGTATATGTTCTTGACTTTAAAAAGGGTCATCATCAGTGTTCGAAATGTTATCATGGCGACTTTCTTCGATTGAAGTCTGCATTTGAAGATTTTTTTGTGTGCTTGGACCCTTTACACATTGATTACATTATATGTTCTTAAAACGTATTATATGGTGGACTACATGGTGGTGCTTATATGACTTGGTAATCAAGTATTGCTGATTCAATGCACTGTTTCACCCACCCTCCCCCCTTTCTTTTATCCTTCATCCATGCTTTTTCCTATTCTCAATCCTCTTCCCCCTTGTATCTTTAAGGACTTCCTTCATGCTTCTCTCAGTACTCCTCAGTTGTCTCCTAGTACTACCGTATGTGTCTTCCTACACCCCTTCCTGTGCTCATTAATGTCTTGCTTTAGCATTTTTGAGCAGCCTCTCGTGATTATCACATTCCCTTAAATGTTACACATTTTTGTATTGTTGACCTGTTGGAGGCTCATGTATGTATTATAAAGTTACATTACTGAATCTCTACATAGCAGTTTGTTGTCAGCTTCTTAGTCAATCGATAAGTAGAGAATCATAACTTTAAAAGAGCAGTAATATACCTCACAGATGTGAGAAGACATCCATTAATCTGAAACTAATTAATGCTTTTAGTATTTTTCATAGGAACAATATACAAGTCAATGATGCAAAAATATTCTTTATTCATGCCGTAAAACCTTACTTTTCAAAGTAGCACTCTAACTCGTAGTAGCTATTATAGTGCTAGCAGACACACTCAGCTAATCAATCCACTTGTCATGGAAAATATGTAAAATGGGTGGGCACTTCTGGAAATGGGTGGGGACTTCTGGAAATGGGTGGGGACTTCTGGAAATGTTGCTCTACAGGGTATGATGGTTAGTGTATCCATTTAATTTAATATTTAACCATAATCCATCTCCAAAGTTATCTGACTTCTTTTCTATAAAAATGTGAATAATACTTTGGTACCTGAAGACAAGAATAACAACCTTCAACTCTAGCACCCTGAACACATTTGTTTTTTCAAATTACAGGATCCTTTACACATCACAGTTCCTGTGTATTCCACTGGTGCATTTTAATTGTGTGACACAAAAAAAGCAATTTTTTTAAGACTTCAAAGTATGATTACATAGAGTGCAAATTCTTATTAGAATCACTAAGCTTCAGTTACAAGAGTGGAGTTGGATAGAAATGTATATAATCTCATACATTCCTGAAGTTATATAGAGATAAGAAATATCTAACCACTTAAATTGCCACCGAGGGCATGATTTACCATGTTCCACCATGTAGGGGTATACCACACACACCAGGTTCGGAGCTACCGACAAGCTTGAGCGAACCAAAAACTAACCAAACCTAACCGTTCTTAGTGAACTAAACTATGTTACATCTGGACAAACAACCCACAACCCAACTTGTTTATCCATCGCCCTCAGCCGTGACCAAACGGAACCTACTTAAAGCGAGGGAGGGTGGGACAAAACAGGTGAGGATTAATTAAGATGGCCCTTGATCTAGAATGGCTGCTATATATACTCCCACAATCTAAAAACCCCACCCCCACTTTCTATAGCCAAACCCCCCACATTAACACCTCCTATACCTGTCTCCTAGCCATGTCAAGGCCCATTCCACTTACGCTGCGCTGCTCCATGGGCTACAATCCAAACCATGCAAAACAGTCTAGATAATTTTGACGTAATCAGATAGATATGATTTGTCATAGCATTCATTAAATCCAGAGTTATGTATTGGACCGATAACTGGTAAATCTTGATTCCTAATTAGTCTTGACTGCAGGACAGCATTTTATATCAGCTTGTCTCTACTGTCAATCTTCTGGACAGTGGGACAGGTGCCCAAAATTATTTCAGGCATCTCAGATACTGGAGACCAGAAAAAAAAACCTCCGTAAATTGCAGTGCCAATGTGTTATTAATACAATGAGCTTCAGTGCTAATTTATTGAGGTGCAGCCACCTATTAAACAAAAAACAAACAAAACACGTAATTTATGTGTGCTGCTATCACATATTTGTAGTCGGGGCACTTGCCGTGATAATAGTGTAACCTAGCATATTATAACTAAAGGACATATTCAAATAACAGCAGTCGGTTGTGGTGTGCCGGAACCGACAGTGCAGTAGGCCTGTAATAAAAGTGGGCCCACCTTAGAGGGTGATATGAATAAAGGGAGCGGTGGGAGGGGTGATTCGCCAGACTGTCCACGGCAAGGTGGGAGAAGATTGGCCGCCCTTTTAAAGGGAATTCAAGCCCCTCCCACAACTACAGGCCAAGGCCTTACATTTGTAGTTGGGGCACTTGCCGTGATAATAGTGTAACCTAGCATATTATAACTAAAGGACATATTCAAATAACACCAGTCGGTTGTGGTGTGCCGGAACCGACAGTGCAGTAGGCCTGTAAAAAAAGTGGGCAAAAAGAAGAATACCATACCAATTTAAACGTATAACAACAATCGTTTATTCGGACAAGTCACAAAAGCTTCCACTGTTCGGGCTGTAAAGAGTATAGGTGGAGAACTTCTAGCATCCCGTAGTCCTGATGATATGAGCTGGAATGTGGTTGGAGGAAGCTGAGAATGCTGCCCCTATGGGGTAGGAGAGTCCTGATAAAGGTTTGTATTTATGCCGAGCCTAGTTAACATTAAGTGAACACGAAGCATGCCTTAAGATGCTGTACGAATGGGAGCCATGAAGTTCTGATAATGGCTGGAGTGGTTGTATCTGTAAGGTAGTGCAATAAGTAGCCAGAACTATGCCGGGCCCCATTGTTTAGAGTAGGTAAATAGGGGTATGTTGACCGTATGTGCTATAGGGATAGGTATAGATAGACGTAAGGATAGATCCTAATGGTCTATGGTGTCTGTGGTTATTATATTCTTGGTGGTAAAGTCATGGGATGTAAGAACCCATAGCATCCTAGAGGTTTTGCTGTTGATTGGTGTATGGTCATGTGCTCCGCGGGAGCTGAATCTATAGCTGGATAGTGAATGAATATGTCGTGTGGATAAGTAGCCTTTGATATGTCACGGTGTTTTGGATTTGAATTCCTTTAGTAGATAATATAAAAGGAATCCTGAATTGTGGGGTGCCGTAGGAGCCTGTGGTGTTGGATATCCATAAGATACCATTTACTTGTGTGAAATGATTATATAAGTTAAGGTGGCAAAAAGAAGTGAACCCCAAAACAGATTCCATAGCAATCATGTCAATAGCTTGAACCCCCCTACAGCCTTAGTGAAAATATGTGAACACCCTATCGTACAATTACCTATTGTCGACTGAAAGTGTAAGGTGAGAAATGTGATGTGCAAGGGTAACCATACCTTATTCCACGAGCATGTCTCGGAATGGTGCCTCCGGAACTGTGACACATAACAGAAAATTTTGTAATTTTAATTTTTTATTGTTACTAATGCCAAGCGGCGAAGAATTACTAAGCAACTTGACAGGTGAGGCCCTGCTAGTAGCCAAGCGGCTTTGAGAGGCACTATCTATGATTTGGCTCGTGTGGGGTACGTGGCCATTGGCATTATGGCGGGGTGATGGCCTCTCTGTGACTTGTAAAAGCATAAGACAGAATGGGAGTGACAAGTGAGGCCCTCCCTATGCAACCAAGCGAGGCGGCTAGCTATGAATGGGCCCGAGGGGATGCCGTACCTCCGAATTGAGGACGGGTGTTGGCCTCGCGGGACCACTAATGTAAGGCGTAGAAGGCCAGAAAACATACCTAGTGGGATTACCAGCAGGAAAATAGGAGCGAGGGAGGTATTAGATACGTGTTGTAACCTAGTAAAACGAAAAGGGAATTGAGGACCCATGCGTGTAGATTATGTGAGTGGCCCAGAACGTGGGCCTGAACAGTAAACGGAAAACCTTCCAGAACCTATAGAAAAGTAATAAAAATAATATGAGGTAGGTGACGGAAATGCAACAGAAAAATACATATGTAACCTGATTATTATAAGTGAGAATAAAGGACCTGGTACTGGCAGGCTAGCTAGAAGCCAAGCGGCGAAGAATTAAGCTACCTCAACGTGACAGATGAGTCCCTACTAAATGCCAAGCGGCGTGAGAGGCGCTAACTATGCGTTGGCCCGAGGGGATATTTTGAGGCCACCGAACATTGTGGCGGGGTGTCGGCCTCTCGGTGGCATCTAAAGCATAAGATAGAATGGGAGTGACATGGGAGGCCCTCCCTATGCAACAATGCGAGGCGGCTACCTATGATTTGGGCCGAGGGACGTATACCTCTGGGTATGAGGATGGGTGTTGGCCTCGCGGGACCACTAACATATGGATTAAGACCGGAAAACAGAACCTAGTTGGGCAACCTAATTCTCAAAAGCCAGTATTACCCTAAATATAAGGTTGTGAAAACGTGCATGAAACAGTTGACTCAGGACGAGATTACCAGCATACAAATATGTGCGAGGGTGGTAGTAGATACGTGCTGTAACATAGAAACATGATAAGGAGAGTGAGTATCCGTGCGTATGCTTCCATATGTATGACCTCTGCTCTTCAAATGTATAGTATACTTATGTGATTGTATTAAATAGTGCTTAGAGTTTTCCCTTTAGGGAATGAAAAAGTTTGCACCTTTACAGATTGCCTAGTGAAACAAATCAAATGCCCAATAGAATAGACATTTGCACAATATAGGTGCTTGAAATACCAATCAACTCAGTCCAGTATTGGTCATTTCAATAGAGATAGCCAGGTCTCGAAACAGAACAGGACATGTGAAAAATATGACAGATCATAATGTCACCACAATAAAATAACCAAGATCTATATTGGGAAGAAGCAGTATCTATATAATGTACGCAGTATCCATAGAATTATGGCTATATTATGAGATGCAAGGGCAATGCTTACAAGTATAAAACAAATCCTGGTTGCCATGGCAACTAACCACAAGCGTTATAAGAGCCGTGCATTTAAACCCTGGAACCTGTTTCACCTGGACACTTACTGTGTTAAATTACAACTGAAAAAAAACGCCACTGCTCGACTTGCTGCGTCCTATATCACACCGATTTGGCAAGGCTTCCTGCACTGACCCCTTGCGTAACTGCCATCCCCATGGCAACCCACCGGAAAACAGTGACTGAAGTCTGCTGCCTAATAACGTACCGGCCATGTTACCGGGTCCCCCGAGTTCGTGGCGTGTGGAGGCAAGAGTTTGAGGAGCCGGATTCACCGATGAAGAGCCGGTTCCTAACGAGATGGTAGGGGGGACTGGTTGATCCCGGGCAAGGCTCCCCGGTGGGGAATCCCCACAATCCCCCGCGCTGAAGCCCCTGTCCCGCAGCCGAGGACCCCGGCGGGTCAGGCTGTGTGTGGTCTGCAGGTCGGTACAATGATACCGGCCTGCATACTTACCCTCCGTCGCCAACCGCCGTGAAGGAGGAACATCAGGCATTAGGAGTAGCTGCTGTGCTGCTGCTACTCTGGAAACCGGAAGTCCAACCGCTCTGGGAACCGGAAGTGATTCACCAGACTGTCCACGGCAAGGTGGGAGAGGATTGGCCGCCCTTTTAAAGGGAATTCAAGCCTCTCCCACAACTACAGGCCAAGGCCTTACATATATGTATGAATATAAAGATTTTATAGATTTTTCCATTAAATAAAAAAATATTTTATTGTTTATGGCTCAACATAAGAACAAAAAATATAATACAGAGAAAGGGGTGTATACTGCATTATTCTTGGAACTCAGACTCCCTATCCCACACACCACATTGACCATAAAATTATACATTGCAAAAGTGTGTAACACATCATCTCCAACATAATATATATAAATTCCTGACTTAACACAAGTTGTAGGTGATCTCACTGCTTTGATAAATTGTGTAATTTCTAGAGACGCTGTTTTTGGTTGTAGTGTCCCTTGTTGTCATGGTTCTCCATTAGTGATGTCCCGAACAGTTCGCTGGCGAATAGTTCCTGGCGAGCATAGCTTGTTCGCGTTCGCTGCGGATGGCGAACATATGCGATGTTCGGTCCGCCCTCTATTCGTCATCATTGAGTAAACTTTGACCCTGTACATCACAGTGAGCAGACACATTCCAGCCAATCAGCAGCAGACCCTCCCTCCCAGACCCTCCCACCTCCTAGACAGCATACAAATTAGATTAATTCTGAAGCTGCATTCTTTTTTTTTATTATTATGATTTTTTTTTTTTTAGACAGATAGACAGAAGTGTGTTATATTTGAGCATGCTAGGCTGAACGTGCGTATATCATGATTAGTTGCACTGAGGGTATGAGTATATAGCAGTACATTGTTGTGAAAGATGGCTGTCATGTTTAGAGTGTAGCTTGCATGTCAGAGGCGGCTCTCTAATTAGGCGGTTTAGGCGGCTGCCTAAGGCCTCGCGCTGGCTGGGGCCTCGCGGCCTCCTAAACCGCCTGTGGGCAGACTGTGTCATGTCCTCGGTCACTGACCAAGCACCTGACACCAGGAGGGGGCCCGGCGGCTTGTTCGGTATGCCGCCGGGTGTGAGGCCCCTCCTGGCTGCCCGGCCAGCCACCGCAGACACCGGTCTGCAGCAGTGAGCAGAGCTGCAGACCATGTGTCTTGCGAAAACCGGCCAATCAGAGCGTTGCCGCGGGTTACCACGGCAACGCTCTGATGGTCTCGCGAGATTACATGGTCTGCAGCTCTGCGGAGCTGCAGACCGGGAGCAGTGGCCACCGGACCACCAGGGAGCCCACTGGACCACCAGGGACTAAAGGTAGGCTCTCTCACCCCCACCACACTCAGCCTCCCTACCACCCTCCCCACCACCCTCAGCCTCAACACCCTCCCTACCACCCTCAGCCAGTCTCACCACCCTCCCCACCACCCTCAGCCTCCTCACCCTCCCTACCACCTTCAGTCTCACCACCCTCCCCAACCACCCTCAGCCTCCCTACCACCCTCAGCCTCACCACCCTCCCCACCACCCTCAGCCTCACCACCCTCAGTCTCCCTACCACCTTCAGCCTCCCCACCCTCCCCACCACCTTCAGCCTTACCACCCTACCCACCACCCTCAGCCTCCCCACCCTCCCCACCACCCTCAGCCTTACCACCCTCCCCACCACCCCCACCATCCTCAGCACCCCACAATCCTCAGCCTCAGCACCCCCCACAACCCTCAGCCTCAGCACCCCAACCACCCTCAGCCTCCCCACCCTCCCCAATACCCTCAGCCTCACCACCCTCCCCACCACCCTCAGCCTCACCCCCTCACCACCCTCAGCCTCACCACCCCACCAGCCTCAGCACCCCCCACCACCCTCAGCATCAGCACCCCCCACCACCCTAAGCCTCAGCACCCTCAGCCTCACCACCACCCTCAGCCTCACCACCCCCACCACTCTCAGCCTCACCACCCCACCACCCTCAGCATCACCCTCCCTCACCACCCTCAGCATCACCCTCCATCACCACCCTCAGCATCACCCTCCCTCACCACCCTCAGCATCACCACCCTCACCACCCTCAGCATAACCCCCCTCACCATCCTCACCACCCTCAGCATCACTCCCCCCCACCCCAACCACCCACAGCATTACCCCCTCACCATCCCCAGCATCACCCTCCACCCCCCCTCAGCCTCACCCCTCACCGCCCTCAGCCTCACCCCCCACCCCCCACCCCCCTCAGCCTGTGGGCTGTGGTGGAGCTTGTTGGGGCTTCTTGCTTGTTATTTGCTTCCAAATTGATTAAAGAGTCTGTCCAGCTTAGACTCAATATCCTGCCATGCTTTGCTGGTACCAGGAGGACACGCGGCTGCCGCCATATTGGGAGAGTCGCAGATGAGTATGTCAGCCTGGGCGGCTGTGCTCTGTGCGTCCATTAGCTCCAGACAGCCTTTTAGGGGTGGACCGGGGGGGGGGACAACGGAGCTCCTGCCGGGAAGTAGCTGCTCCTGGGCATCCCAGGATCGGGAGATCGTCCGCCTCTCCTGCCCGGTGAGCACCAGGCCACACTTGCCACGCGGAGGTAAGTAAGACTCTGTCGAGTTGCTGACCGCTATTAAGCATGTCGGGTCGGTCAGGTAGGAGCAACATTGCTGGGTCATCCCCTTCTGGGGTGAAATTTGCTTGTTGATAGCTGCTTAAAGTGAGATATTGAGGGAGCTCACACAAAGTGCGTCTTTCCTCCATGACAGCTAGGCCCCGCCCCCCTGGAAGCTGCATTCTTAGTGAGAGGAGGGACAGTGTAGCTGCTGCTGATTTAAGAGGGAAATCAATAGCTAGGCTAGTGTATTCAGTGTCCACTACAGTCCTGAAGGACTCATCTGATCTCTGCTGTAAGGACAGCACCCCAAAAGGCCCTTTTTAGGGCTAGAACATCAGTCTGTAATATAATAGCAGTCAGTTTCCTTCACACGAGTGCGTTTCAGGGCCTGCCAGGGCACAGTGTCACACCAGTGCAACTCATATCTGGTGTAACAGTAGTGTAACAGTAGTGTACATTTGAAAAAAAAAATACAGGGGGCTTGTTGTCACCTTTCGGGGACCCTTGGTGTTCTACATGGCTGGGTGGAGGAAGAGACCTTCAATTACATCAGTGAGGACAAGGAACGGGACATGGCTAGCTTGGTATCCAACCTTGTGCAAATGGGGAGTTTGCGGTTGTGCAAATGGACTGTTTGCGGTTGTTTGCGGTGCGTTAAACGGGGAGTTTGGTCTGTCACTGTGAAGCGGGCATAACCCTTACACTACCTGATCGATACAACATCATACCTGATGTTTTAAAGCACGTTATTCCAAACAATTTAGGAATGTTAGGTGATTTATGCCCTTTATGGATTAAAACCAGACTCTGCATCAACTATGTAATTTTCCATGGGAGTTTTGCCATGGATCCCCCTCCGGCATGCCACAGTCCAGGTGTTAGTCCCCTTGAAACAACTTTTCCATCACTATTGTGGCCAGAAAGAGTCCCTGTGGGTTTGAAAATTCGCCTGCCTATTGAAGTCTATGGCGGTTCGCCCGTTCGCGAACATTTGCGGAAGTTCGCGTTCGCTGTTCGCAAACGGAAAATTTTATGTTCGCGACATCACTATTCTCCATGTAAAAAAAAAAAAGTTTTAACCTACCAGCTTATTAGCAATCCTACACCGAGTCCAACTTCTCCAAGCAACCTGCTCCTCCTCTGATGTTATCACTCCCCCTCGTTGCAGGAGTGGGGATGTCCAGGAGAGCAGGCTTAAGGAGGACTTGGGCGGCAGGGAGGGGGGCATACCACTGTTGGTAATAGACTGTAAGTTTTTTTTTACAAAAAACTTATGTGTGTGCCACTAACTTTGAAAGTACCGTTTTTATACTGCTATTATTAAAGTCCCTCCTTAGAAAATGGGAAAAAAAATCTCCTCATGCTCCCTAAAGAAAATTATCTTCTGGCATGCCATACAAGACATCATATTCTGGGATTAGTCTAGCAAGCTGGATATAGAGAACAGCTGATTCACTTTTCCAGTTAATAAACCATTTCAATCAATGACTCATGTAAATGATATACCCCGGGTCTTTAGATTTAGCCTACGTTCAGTGTTGTGCTTGAAGCAGTATGTTTATTGTTTAAATAAAGTATTGAAATAGAAAACCTTTACTATTTCACACTGTGATTTTATAGATTGCCACATAACGTTTCCAACATACAACACCCATTTTGTTTCATTTAAATTATTTTAACTTAAAGTTTTGGCTTCATATGTTGGCCACAGTATGACTTAAACTAACTGTATTGTTGGAAGCATTTTTTATGTCCTTAGAATTGTTGGAAATAAAGTACAATATAAGCTGAAATTATGAAATAAAGCTGTGTTTTTTTGCGATGTTTGAAGACACAGTATATGTTTTGTTTTCTGTACAGGTAACATAAAAAAGCAAGAGAAAAGTGTCATTGTCAGATAGGGGAGCAGTACATTTTAGCATTGCTGAATATGTTGGTACTTAAAGGGACAGTATGGGCACCCAGAGCCCTTCATTTCATCAAGTGATTTGAGTGTAGTACCCTCGATGATTTAACCGCACAAAGTAAAACACTGACGTTTGGTAGAAAAGGCAATGATTCCATTACAGGGATACAGGCACCTTTAGTAGCTGTCTTCCTGGCAAGTTAACGCCAACTGCGAGAAGCGAATGAGACCCACAGAGAGCATAATTTGAATAATAAACGCATGTTTTGTCGTGAATGCGTATCTCATTTCTCATGCAAGGTGTCTCAGTACTGGAAATCATTACATTTTGCGCTCATTAAGCCAATATTACAAGTTTAACTATAAAAATAGGTCTGTATTGGTAATATTTGATGGGTATGTTTGACAATTTTTATACAGTGCACAGTGATGATAATAGCTGGCATGAGTGTAAATAAACAATTGTGTCCAAAATTGACTGGTATCTATGTGTTGCTTTAAACGGACACTGTAGGCACTGTTACTGCTTTATATCATTAAAGTGGCTATAGTGCCTTGCATTCCCTGGCGCCGTCCTTCCATTTTAATATGTTAATGCTAAACAGGGGTCCTCAACAGTCCATCCCATTATGCTGCCTGGTTTAATGAGGAAACATTGGCTCAAGCCATATCTCCAGTAAGGGTCAGGCTGTGGATGGCCAGGGCTTCATTCAGTGTTAAACTGCTGAAAAATGGTTTAGCACAAGTGCTACTAGAATTTTATATGCACCGCAATGCTAATAGAGTTTAATCTAGTACATACATAACGAAATGGATGGAGGAAGAGAGCCAGGGGACCCCAGGAATAATTACCAACTCAATGAGATAAAGTGATTTTAATGCCTGTGTCCCTTTAACATGTTCAAAGCGGACATCTGGAGGTATAATGGAAATGCTAATTTCATGTGCTGTTGACTTGTCTAGACTATGTTTATGCTTATTTGTTTTATAGTTGCTTTAATAGAATTAAAGGGACACTATAGTCACCTGAACAACTATAGCTTAATGTAGTTGTTCAGGTGAGAGCTATAGCTCCCTGCAGGCAATCTAATGTAAACACTGTATTTTCAGAGAAAATACAGTGTTTACATTGATTCATAGGAATACCTCCAGTGGCCGTCACTCAGACGGCCACCAGAGGGACTTCTTATCATGTAGGGCCCTAAAAGGGCCTTGTACACGTCGTATTAAAATACGTCTGACGTGTGCAGGAGAGAGAAGACACTGTGTGCGCGCCTTCTCTCTCCAGCCTGTCAGCAGAGGAGAGGGGGCGGGCAAAGACCGCGAGCTGAGCTGTCAGTCAGCTCAACTCGCGGCCGCGCACACTGCGCGCATGCGCGGTAGTGCGCTCAGGACTTCAGAGGGTGGCATGAATGCTTCCCTCTGAAGTATGTGCGCATGTGTGGCGAAGCCGCGCATGCACACAAGGGAGCAATGACGCTTCCAAATGGAAGCGTCTGATTGCTCCCTGCTCGCGCCCGCCTATTTCGTCATTTTGACGAAATAGGGGGCGCGGCTTCACGAGGCTCCCGGCGCTGGAACCAGGTGAATAAAATCTTCTGCCTGGAGAGCCCCTTTAAGATGAATTAAGAGGAATTGTTAATAAGTTTGGTGATGTTACTTTTAAACATCATCATCATGGTGTTTGTTTTCCTCATGCACAAAAGTGTTTTCTAATTTTGAAGGATTGTTTAATTACTGGAAAATAATTTTCTGTGATTTATCAAGCCATTTTAGCTGTTGAGTTTGATGAGGGTGCGAGAGTTCCATTTAAATCTTTTGATTTTTATTCCCGGTGGTTAACCTTGGTGGCACACACTTTATTAAAGATAGCATGACCACTTTTAGAAAACAAAGGAAACCAGTACAGACTAGCTTATTGTAAAAGATGATGTAAGTTATTAAGACAATTTAGTTGCTGTCCTGCTTCATCAAAACATGTACTTTGCATTCTTTAGTTATGTCTCACGCTTCACTGTATAATACATTATTTTCTGGATAAACAGAGCTCTGGGTCCATTGCACAGTTTATACATGAGTTTTGAGCAAACCGTATGTCTCTTCAGTCATCATCCCAATAGGATACACAATTTAGCTGCCAATATTCCATTTAAAAATCATTCTTCACTGGGGCAGCCTAACTAGCCATAAAAGTTAAACATAGAAGTTGTTCTTGGTCCTTTGAAGAACAACAGCAATCCAAGATTGATGTCCTTGTGGTTAGGTGTGGTGGATGGGAAATTAACCTAGCAGGGTTCACAAGAACAAGCAATTGTGTTCTACAATGGAAAACAGCTGGATAAACATTTAAGAAAATGAAATGAAAGCATTTCTAATAGAGGCACAAAAGATTATTAAGACATCCAGCATCCCTGACTTTAAATATCATTTTGACCTCAATCACTTTCTAATCTTTGTATCAAATAACATTAACAATTACAGTATTGTAACTTAACAAATGGTTTCCTAGTGCGCCCACAGATAATTGTACATTCTATAACTACCCCAATAGCCAGTCATAAACGATATTGATAATAATATAATTCTGATTGGTGTTCTTGTACTAAATGCTTAAGATCAAAGATAAAAAGGCTGAATCTGAAGATAACAAGGAGAGCTATTTAAGTTTTTTGTCACTCATTGTATGATTTAGTTCCCCTGATATTACATTTATTTAATTATGACCTTTAATCTTTCCCACTTTGTATTGTAGAAAAAGCTTTGTATGATCTATTTCTTATATGAATGTAATGACTATATACTTACTAAAGATTCAGGGAATTTAGAAGTCCAATTTTGGTCTTTTTGGATTGATAGATCTAGATTACCTGTTAGGTACACACATACTGTCCATTCACATACACTACTTAGTGATCAATCCTCAGTCAATATACACATACACACCTAACATAATATAGTGAAATACACATCCCGGCTGAATGCATAAAATATGTAGTGGCATATCTATTAACAATTTAAAACTAGCAAATGGGTATTGCTGCCATTGCTGACTAGTCACTAGAAAGTCCCCATCTCATGGGGATGGGGCATGTAAAATAACAGTGGAGGGGAATCCAATGCCCCATTCCTTTAAAATATGTAATAGGGAGTTGAGCAGATCTCTGTCCTGCCTCTGCCCCCACATGTTAGCATTGGGTGAGGCCTATTTGATACAATACATGGGGGGGACATTCTCATGTCCCCCAGTCTCTACCCATGGTCAGTGTGTGGGGGCTATTATAATACAAGGGGGGATCTATTCCACCTTTGCCCCACCATTTGACTCGGTGGGGGCCTTATACTACTATTCAAGGGGGAGGACTTAATTTACCCCACTGAACTCCTCCCATTGGGCGTGGGTGGTTGCCCTAATAATCACATCCAGGGGGAGAACCTAATGTCCTCCCCCTGACCCCAACTCATTGGCTATGAGTGTGAACCCTCATATTAATATTCAGGCGGGAGGACCTAGTGTCCCCACACATGGTGGATAAGGGATTTAACTAATTAAACATGGTGAGGTAGACATGCTTTTGTCCACCTCCACAAATAATGGCTTGCAATCAAATAGTAATTAAAATTATTGTTCACTTGCTGCAGATTTGCTCAGGCCAAATTCTGACCATATTTGTAGTAAATATGAGAATTGTCATTTAATGTTGTCATTTAACAGAGAGTTGGGCAGATCTCAGTCCACCCCCCGTCCCCACCTGTGAGCAATGGGAGTTTTTTTTATAAAATAAATGGGGGGCCTCCTTATGTCCCCCAGCATCAACCCATAGTGAGTGTATGGGAACTTTATAACACAAGAGGGGATATAGCAGGGGCGTACCTAGAGCATTGGGCACCCGGGGCGGGTCCTTTTTTTGGCACCCCCCTGCCCCCCCCCCTCAAATTTAAATATAAAAACAACCAAATTTTTTTGATGTATTTAGCACTAAGCAGTGTTTGTGTGTTTGAATGTATGCATGTTTTTGTATGGAGTATATGTGAGTGAATGTAGCGGTGTGTTTGTATGTAGTGTTGGCGTTTGAATGCAAGCATGCATTTGTGTGTTGTGTGGTATTTGAATGCAGTGATATGGTTATATATAATGGTGGGGTGTGTATGTAGTGTTGACGTTGAAATGCATGAGTGTATTTGTGTGTAGTGTTGGCGAGATTTTTAGATGTCTGCACATATACACATACACGGACATACACACATGCAGATACACATACACACAAACACAGTCACACACAGATACACATTGACACACATGCAGACATCGTGGTGACTCTAGGAACAATATATATGGGGGGGGGGGGCACATAAGATACCACAGTC
Organism: Pelobates fuscus; assembly: GCF_036172605.1. Taxonomy (NCBI): domain Eukaryota; kingdom Metazoa; phylum Chordata; class Amphibia; order Anura; family Pelobatidae; genus Pelobates; species Pelobates fuscus. The sequence continues at coordinate 258,064,829 of NC_086321.1, forward strand.
AAAACAGGAGGGGAGGGGGAGCAGTAAAACTTCTCACTAGGGGATGGGGTAATATGCTGCCATTGGCTGTCTGATGCCAGCATGCTGTGTTCTGCATGCTGGCATCTGACTACACATTTGCATATTATTCACATTAGCCACCCAGATTTCTTGTTGTGGGCTGGCTGACACCTCTTAATTTCAATCTTTGTTTAGCAGATAACTCCTATTTGCTATCCTTTGTGGGATTGCCATATTTAAGGAAACCAAATAAGGTGCTATCTGCTAAACAGCACCCTCATTTAGTATCTTTAAATATGGAAATCTCACATACGGGCACTAATTCAGGGAATGATCTACTAAACAGCTAAAGGATAAAAAAATGCCCTTTTCTTATTTTCAGTTGTTTAGCAGATAAATCCCTTATTTGTTATCCTTATGTGGGATTGCAATATTTAAGGACAGGAAATAAGGGAGCTATCTACTAAACACATACACAGAGATACACACAATCACACATAATCACAGATTTACACAAACACAATCACTGACCCACAATCACATACACACACACAAATATTACATACATACACACATTTAATCATTAAGAGGTCCACCCTGCCTCCCTACCTTGCTCTAGAAGGGCTGGAGTGGATCCTCAGTCCCTGGTGGTCAGTGGTTGCTGCTGGGATCTCTGTGCTCTTTCTGCACAGTTCCATCGCACGCCCTGTAATGATGCCGAGGCCGCGATGACATCATATCCTGGCTGCCGGCTCACTGCAGGGCGAAGACCGTCAGACACAGTCACTCACACACAGTTACAGGCAGACAGTCAAACACGCAGGCAATCACACAGGCAGACAGTCACACATACACACACAGATTCACAGACAGTCACACCCACAATCACAGGCAGACAGTCACACATACACACAACACAGTCACAGGCAGTCACTCACACACACACACACACACACAGTCACAGACAGTCACTCACACACACACACACACACAGTCACAGACAGTCACACACACACACACACACAGTCACAGACAGTCACTCACACACGCACGCACGCACACACACACACAATCACAGGCCGACAGTCACACACAGTCACACAGACAATCACAGTCAGACAGTCACACACACAGTGGCACACACACACACAGTCACAGACAGTCACACACACAATCAGAGGCAGACAATCACACAGGCAGACAGTCACACATACACACAACATAATCACAGACAGTCACACACACACACACAATCAAAGACGGTCACAATTAGGGATCGACCAATATTGATTTTTTAGAGCCGATACCGATACCGATAAGCTGTGAACTTTCATGCCGATAGCCGATAACTTGCCGATATTCTGTACATTTACCATTTTGAAAAAATAAACTCTTTCTAACGGTAAATGCACAAAATATACATGCCACATGTAGTGGATGAAGTGTATTTAGACAGGGGAGCTGTGTGTGTAGTGGATGCAGTGTGTATTTGTGTAGTGTGTATATATAGTGTATGCAGAGTGTATAGTGAATGCAGTGAGTGTTTGTGTATTGTGTGTGTATGTATATATATATATATATATATATATATATAGTGAATGCAGAGTGTGTATAGTGAATGCAGAGTGTGTGTTTGTGTAGTGTGTGTATAGTGAATGCAGAGTGTGTGTTTGTGTAGTGTGTGTATAGTGAATGCAGAGTGTGTGTTTGTGTAGTGTGTGTATAGTGAATGCAGAGTGTGTGTTTGTGTAGTGTGTATGTATGTAATGCAGTTTGTGTGTGTTTGTGTAGTGTGTGTGTATGTAATGCAGTGTGTTTGTGTAGTGTGTATGTATGTAATGCAGTGTGTGTGTGTGTGTGTTTGTGTAGTGTGTATGTATGTAATGCAGTGTGTGTGTGTGTTTGTGTAGTGTGTATGTATGTAATACAGTGTGTGTGTGTTTGTGTAGTGTGTATGTATGTAATGCAGTGTGTGTGTGTGTTTGTGTAGTGTGTATGTATGTCATGCAGTGAGTGTGTGTGTGTGTGTGTGTGTTTGTGTAGTGATGTAATTTGTGTAAAATGGAGGGGGGGATTTTTTATGTTTATTATAATTTTTTTTAATATTTAAATTGTATTGTTTTTGTTTCTTTTAGTGCCCCCCCCCCCCCCCCCCCACCTGCTTCTTACCAGGGAGGGGGGGATATAGTATTCCCTGGTGGTCCGGTGGCTTGTTAAGTACTGTGGGGCGGCTGGCAGCAAGCGCTGACTTACCCTCCCAGCAGCTCCTCCAGCTCCCCAGTGTAAATCTCGCGTCCCTTAGTGCCGCGTGGAGCGTTGCCATGGTAACCCGTGGCAACGCTCTGCAGCCGCGGGTCTCGCGAGATTTAGACATGGAGCTGCTGGGAGGGTAAGTCAGCGCTTGCTGCCGGCCCCCCCAGGATCGCCGGGCTTGTAATGAGCCTGGCGGTCCTAGGAGGTATTATCGGCAATATCGGTAGCTATATTGGCCGATACCGATATTGCCGAAAATAACGAATATCGGCCGATTATATCGGTAAAACCGATAATCGGTCGATCCCTAGTCACAATCACAGTTACACACTCACACACAGTCAAAGACAGTCACAATCACAATTACACACTCACACACAGTCAAAGGCAGTCACAATCACAGTTACACACAGCACACACAGTCAAAGACAGTCACAATCACAGTTACACACTCACACACAGTCAAAGACAGTCACAATCACAGTTACACACTCACACACAGTCAGACAGTCACAATCACAGTTACACACTCACACACAGTCAGACAGTCACAATCACAGTTACACACTCACACACAGTCAAAGACAGTCACAATCACAGTTACACACTCACACACAGTCAAAGACAGTCACAATCACAGTTACACACTCACACACAGTCAGACAGTCACAATCACAGTTACACACTCACACACAGTCAAAGACAGTCACAATCACAGTTACACACAGCACACACTCTCTCACTTACAGTAAGCTTGGGCTGGAGGAGGAGTGGATCCAGTCCCTCCTGTGCTGTAGTTGGGGAAGCAGGGACTCCTTCCTGCTTCCCCTCTCTCTGTGTGCAGCAGAATGAGGCTGCATTTAGCTCCGCCCCCGCATCCGGCTTGGCTCCACCCCCACGGCCGTTTTAGCTCCGCCCCCAAATCTCCGTGCAGGTTTCCTGCTTCCAGCCCCTGCGTGTGAGCTGTGTCGGCTGCCCGGCGCCCTGCTGCTACGGCACCCGGTGCAGCCACACAGCTCACTGAACTACAAGCCTGGCCAGCCCTGGTGGCACCCCCCTGCCTGATGGCACCCGGGGCGGACCGCCCCCCCCTTAGTACGCCACTGGGATATAGTGACACCCCTGGCCCTCACCACTTGGTGGGGGCCCTATATTCAAGGGGCAGAACTTATTTCTGACCCCAAACTGTTGGGGGTCGGTGGTGGCCTTAATATTCATATCCAGGGGGGAGAATAATAGGTCTCTCAACAACAAAGTTGTAAAATACACACCTAGGCTGCTACCACAACCAGGGTTGTAATCTAAATTTCACAAAATGTAAATGAAAATATATCACAAAGGTGGGAACATTCAAGGTGTATTCAATTCTATGGAAACAGTGCAATACGTAATGAAATTTTCACAAGAACATATGTGGATCCACTTTGAATAGTAATAAAGCTATCATAAAAGAGTAAATAAAATATATCATAGAGTAACAGTATACATAAATAAAACCTTCCACTGCATACAATTGAACTTTCTGAAAATAATTGAGCTACGCGTAAAGGCAGATCGCATACAATGGCTAAATTAGCCCACAGTAGGTGTCTCCAGTTCCCCTGTTTGCCGGACGTGAGGTGAAAAAAGTCGCTGCTGTTCGCCATACAGTGGAGAGCTCGGTGTATATGGGTCCCCATATGTCTAAGTACAGAATGCAGTCCGAATTTCAATTGTTGAAGCCCTGAAGTGCTAACCGGTTTTGTTGTTTATTACAACTACCTCAGAGCAATGCTCTTAGTACAGTCCCAAAGCAAAGAAACAAATGTGTCCATTTCTGTTTTTAACCACTACTTGAATTCTGGGAGGAAATCCTTTAAACTATAGAAAGAAATAATTACTAAGCATCCACAACTATCTTGGGGAAAGCTAAGAGGTTATTTTAAACAAAGAGGTTATTTTAAATGAAGCACATTTCTTTTACAACAGTGCAATAGATAGGATTTATAATTATTTTCATTTCTTTTTTTTCTGTGAATGAGTTAAATCACATGGTAGTCTGGTACACAGCATTGTAATAAATGCCTAACAAATTGGAGGTTGACATTCCGTTAAAAAGCATACTGCACGTTTTCCAGGCTCGAGGTCTAAAATTTCTGTTCTTACTTACAACAAAAGCTCAAGTTATATTGCATCTCCCCACAAGACCAGCTATTTGGCAACCATAAAAAATGTTCAACTCACAGAATGACAAGGCCTTATTTTCCTAAGCAATAGACTACAACTGATTTAACAAAGTCTCAACAATGTAATTGTACTACAGTAAATTTCTATGTTGGCAAGCTGTCTGTGGGTCTACCCAAAAAATACAGGCAATGATTCAAAGCTGAAGTCAATATGGATCAAAATTGTGTTCCAATCTTCTGAGCATGAGTACTGCTCTTATGAATAAGTAAATTTGCTGTATGTCCTGGCCTAGCGTGAAACAAAATCGTAAGCTCATCTATTATATCAAATGCCACGATTTTACTGCACATAATTGCTTTGTTCTAAGCTCTGTGATGGGTTTAAGGTTGCAAAGCATTTATCTTTCCCCTAACATGTTATTAAAGTACAGTATTATATGGAAACATCCACAAAGGTCTAATTTTCATCCAACTTTTACATAAAATATATTATACTGTAACCAGCATGCTGTTAGAATTTTCTCCAAGTTAGCTGGTACATTCACTTCATGCATCAATAAAAATATTAAAAATAGAGAGCACAAAACAAGTTTTACTAATGATCACTAAAAATCTAACAATTAAAACACAAAGCAGCACGTAAAAGAAACTCCTGTCTGTTCTCACATACAGAATTAATGTAAAAAAACAAGTGTAAGTGCTTACTAGACTAACCCTATTCCACAACAGAGTTAGGGATGTCCAAAATTAAAATAAATACTTAAAAACTAAAATAAAAATGAATTAAAAAGTCTAAAAGTATGAGGCAGGGTAGGAGAAATCCAGAAGTCTGTGTTGCAAAATCTTTCCTTAATTATAGTAGTTAGACTTGCAAGTACTTTACAAGATACAAAAATCCAATATACACCCTGTTCCAAATTATTATGCAAATTCTATTTAAGTGTCACAAAGATTAAATGTTTTGTTTTTCAGTTTAACTCATGGATGGAATTGTGTCTCAGGGCTATTTTGATCACTGAAAACAATCCCGGACACCTGTGATAATTAGAATGCCAGGTGAGCCCAATTTAAGGAAAAACTACTAAAGGAGGGTGTTCCACATTATTAAGCAGAGCACCATTTTCATGCAATATGCGGAAGAAAAAGGATCTCTCTGCTGCCGAAAAGAGTGCAATAGTTGCCTTGGACGAGGTATGAAAACATTAAATATTTCACGAAAACGTAAGCGTGATCATCGCACTATTAAGAGATTTGTGGCTGATTCAGAGCACAGACGGGTTTGTGTTGATAAAGGCACATTGAGGAAGCTTTCTGCCAGATCCATGCATCGGATCAAGATCAGCTGCTAAAATACCATTACATAGCAGCAAACAGATATTTGAAGCTGCTGGTGCCTCTGGAGTCCCACGGACATCAAGGTGTAGAGTCCCCCAGAGTCTTGCAACTGTGCATAAACCTTCTATTCGGCCACCACTAACCAATGCTCACAAGCAGAAACGGCTGCATTGGGCAGAAAAATACATGAAGACTAATTTTCAAACAGTCCTGTTCACTGATGAGTGCTGTGCAACCCTGGATGGTCCAGATGGATGGAGTAGTGGATGGTTGGTGGACAGCCACCCTGTTCCAACAAGGCTGTGACGTCAGCAAGGCAGTGGTGGAGTCATGTTTTGGGCCGGAATCATGGGAAAAGAGCTGGTCGGCCCCTTTAGGGTCCCTGAAGGTATAAAGATGACCTCTGCAAAGTATGTGGAGTTTCTGACTGACCACTTTCTTCCCTGGTACAGAAGAAAGAACTATGCTTTCCGTAATAAAATCATCTTCATGCATGACAATGCACCATCTCATGCTGCAAAGAATACCTCTGCATCAATGGTTGCTATGGGGAGAAAAGGAGAGAAAGTCATGATGTCGCCTCCATCCTCCCCTGGCCTCAATCCTATTGAGAACCTTTGGAGCATCCTCAAGCAAAAGATCTATAAGGGTGGGAGGCAGTTTACATCCAAACAGCAGCTCTGGGAGGCTATTCTGACATCTTGCAAACAAATTCAAGCAGAAACTGTCCAAAAACTCACAAGTTTAATGGATGCAAGACTTGTGAAGCTGCTATCAAATAAGGGGTCCTATGTTAAAATGTAACGTGACCTGTTAAAATGTTTAAAAAGTTGAAATGTTGTTATATGTTTCATTGAAATAGCTTTTGATTTCAGTAAATATGCTGCAAACACAAATGACAATTTTCAGTTCTTTACAACCAATAAAGTGTTTTGAAACTTACTGTGCATAATAATTTGAAACAGTGCATTGTAAGTTTTTTAGGTTTTTAAAAAATACTGTTATCATTAGGAGGTTTGTTCAATAAAATTTGAATTGTACTCTTAATTATGCTGACTGTTATTTACATCAATTAGTTAGGTAAATGAGAAAATTATCCTTTGCATAATAATTTGGAACAGGGTGTAATGTGACACTGTTATTTATTCACAAAAAAAAACCATACAGACCTCTTCCCTCCCAAATAGGAACTCTTACATTAGTGTATGGTGGTACTTGTCTCCAGGGTCTTAGCAGGGACCACTTGATGTGTTGTATCCACGGTTTGGCAGTCCCGTCCAGAAAGACGCTATTAGTTAAAGCCGCTGTCCGATCCTCAGTGCTTCAAAGTAAGGCCACTCATACTTTAATGCCTTAACACATTTTTCATAAATTTTATTTATTTTGTATTTTGGACATCCCTATCTATACTGTGGAATAGGGTTAGTCTACTAAGCGCCTACACTTGTTTTTTTCACTTCATGCATCATGTATGAGTAGAAATACAGGCACTCCAGTTTTCATTGTGATCTGATTTCCACCCATCACTCTCATCACTGTACTGTCTCTCAGAATCTCCCAAAATAATGCCAAGCAACTGGCTGGCTTGTGAAGGAAGCATTGATATGTCTGAGCGGGAGCAGGTGCTGTGGAACTTAACTTTCCTGCACACTTCTCGATTAGTTAGGTATCACGGTGGGATCACATTGAATACCTGGTGGTGTACCATGTGCTCTCATTGAGATCCCAGAGAGCACCATGTTATTCATGGGTAGAGAAGACATAACATTTGAAGGTATTTGTCATGACATATTTCCACCTCCCTGTTAGTGTAAAGGCCATCAAGATTTCTTTTGGGTTCAAGCCGCAGATGTTTTTGGAACAAAGCAATACCCCTGATGCAGATAATTATCTTTTTTTGTTTTATATATATATATGTCTTGTAGAACTCATTGCCAATTGGAATTCAGAAAACATATTACAATGCAGAAAACAGTAGAGTGGAAAAATGAGTTGCTTGCTAAAATACATATCAATTACTGTCAAACCTTCTGTCATCAGGTTATTATAAGACCAGAAGCAAGCCAATCTAACATTCTCAGTTACAGAGATTAAAGTTGTACATAATCTAAATAGTGTGCGTGTGGATAATATAAAAACGGTGAAATAAATATTGGTCAAAACAGAATGTGTAGATGAAGTCCAAATTGGTGAAGAAGAAGCATTGTACAAAGAAGGCTGTGTACAAGTATAAACTTGTCTTGTTCATGTTCACATATTTTTCAGAAGTGTGAGAAAATTCCCCCCAAAAATCTGCTACTCTTTTAGATTTTTTTTTGTTTTTTTGTTTTTCCAGGCAATCTTATTATAGATAGCATTTAGAATATAAGAAGACAAATTATCAATACTACAGTGTGGGAAAAAATTATTTGATCCCCTGCTGATTTTGAACGTTTGTCCACTGACAAAGAAATGACCAGTCTATAATTTTAATGGTAGATTTATTTGTAAAAAAAAATCCAGAAAAACGCATGTCAAAAAAGTTATAAATTGATTTGCACGTCAATGAGTGAAATAAGTATTTGATCCCCTATCAATAAGTAAGATTTCTGGCTCCCAGGTGTCTTTTATACAGGTAACGAGCGGAGATTAGAAGCACTCTCTTTTAAAAAAAAAAAGAATATATATTTCTTTTATTGAGGCATTGAAATGAGCTTTACAGAATAAAGAAGTAACTGTTATCACAAACAGGCATTTCAAAGGACCCTGACTGATATGTTGCACATTACTTGGGAATGGCTGCCTCTTTTTTGTTTTAATAAAGGAAATAAGAAATGTTTAAGAAAACAGAAAGTGCTGTAGACAATTTAGTGGGGTTGAGCATCTGTTAAACTATCTGTTTGGTTGTGATCTCTCACCAGTGCGCTGGTCTTCGTATGCCATTACAAGGTTTGGGGTGAGGAACAGTGTACCCATGAGTGTAGACATCCCCTGTCCTCCTATTCCCCCATGAATGCATAAAGATATATATATATATATATATATATATATATATATATATATATATATATACACATACATATATATTTATATATATAATGGAAAAGATATAAAAAGAAAACCAATGCCTTAAAAAGGCCAGTCAGTACTGTTCAATCACTTATTAAAAAAGGGGAAATTCGGGCATCTCTTCATACCAAGCCAAGGTCAGGTAGACCAAGAAAGATTTCAGCCACAGCTGCCAGAATAATTGTTCGGTATACAAAGAAAAACCTACAGGTAAACTCAGGAGGAATACAGGCTACTCTGGAAAAAGGAGGTGTGGATGTTTTAAGGAGCACAGTACGATATACTTAAACAAAAATGAACTGCATGGTCAAGTTGTGAGAAAGAAGCCTTTACTGCACCAAGGTAAAAAAAAAAAAAGCCTAGTTACAATATACCCGACAACACATTGACATGCCTCTCAGCTTCTGGCACACTGTAATTTGGAGTGACGAGACCAAAATAGAGCGTTATGGTCACAACCATAAGCGCTATGTTTGGAGAGGGGCCAACAAGGCCTATAGTAAAAAGAATACCATACCCACTGTGAAGCATGGTGGTGGATCACTGATGTTTTGGGAGGATGTGAGCTCTAAAGGCACGTGGAATTGCAAAAATTGATGGCAAGATGAATGCAGCCTGTTATCAGAAAATACTAGGAGACAATTTGCATTCTTCTGCATGAACCCTGTGCATTGGACTCTCTTGGACTTTCCAGCATGACAATGACCCTAAGCATAAGGCCAAGTTGACCCTCCAGTGGTTACAGCAGAAAAAGGTGAAGGTTTTGGAGTGGCCATCACAGTTTCTGGAACTTGATATCATCGAGCCACTCTGGGGAGATCTCAAACGTGCGGTAGACAATCTAGGGAACTGAGCATCTAGGGAACTGAACTATCTGTTTGGTTGTGATCGCTCAACAGTGCGCTGGTCTTGGTACATCATTACAAGGTTTGACGTGAGGGACAGTGTACCCATGGGTGTAGGCATCCTCTTTCCCTGTATTCCCCCGTGCATGCATGGTGGAGAAGCACTCTCTTAAAGGAAGTGGTCCTAATCTCAAATTGTTACCTATATAAAAGATACCTGTCCACAGAAGCAATCAATCCGATTCCAAACTCTCCACCATGGCCAAGATCAAAGGGCTGTCCAAGGATGTCAGGGACAAGATTGTAGACCTACAGAAGTCTGGAATGAGCTACAAGACCATCGCCAAGCAGCTTGGCGATGGTCTTGTAGCCCATTTCAGAGAAGGTGACAACCGTTAGTGCGATTATTCGCAAATGGAAGAAACACAAAATAACTGTCAGTTTCCCTTGGTCCAGTGCTCCATGCAAGATCTCACCTCATGGAGTTTCAATGATCATGAGAACGGCGAGGAATCATCCCAGATTTACACGGGTGGATCTCAAGGCAGATTGGACCTTCCAATAAAACAATTGGTAACACACTATGCCGTGAAGGACTGAAATCCTGCAGCACCCACAAGGTCCCCCTGCTCAAGAAAGCACATGTACAGGCACGTCTGAAGTTTGCCAATGAACATCTGAATGATTCAGAGGAGAACTGGGTGAAAGAGTTGTGGTCAGATGAGACTAAAATTGAGCACTTTGGCATCAACTCAACTCGCTGTGTTAGGAGGAGGAGGAACGCTGTCCAAGAACACCATCCCCACCGTCAAACATGGAGGTGGAAACATTATGCTTTGGGGTGTTTTTCTGCTAAGGAGACAGGACAACTGCACCACATCAAAGGGACTATGGACGGGACCATGTACCGTCAAATCTTGGGTGAGAACATCCTTCCCTTAGCCAGAGCATTGCAAATTGGTCATGGATGGGTACTCTAGCATGACAATGACCCAAAACACACAGCCAAGGCAAAAAAGGAGTGGCTCAAGAAGAAGCACATTACTAAAAAGCCAGTAGATAAAGGAGGTGATTTGGTCATATTATGCACAGACATGTATATGGAGGAGGCCTATTCACAACTTAATGACTATTCTGTCTACCAATAACTTTTATCTGACCCTACCTCTGTTATTAAAAACATTTTAACAAAGTTTTTAGATAGTGTAATAGAACAGCACATTTTAAACAAACATGAATATATGCACATTAACATTAAGCACACCGCTATACCAGTTATAGAGACAGCATGAGCCTTTTACAAATTTTAAATAATTTTAAATGGAACCTGAATACTTTACACACTCATGCCTCCTGATTTAGGATGGCATTTTTTTATATAAAAAAAAACATTTATAGAAAGAAGGAAACATCCCTCCAAATCAAGTTCAATTAATTTTAGAATGGATAAATAATATTTTTAAAAATGATTTATTTTGGTTTTATTACTCCTGTAAATACAAAAGCAAGGCAATACCATGGGAAGAAAGTGGAACCTAGTTACTCCAATCTTTTTATGGTGGACTGGGAAGAGTATAATATTTGGTCTAACCAAAAATGGAAAAATATTCTAATTTTATCATTATTAATATTATTAATGTTATTATATTTAGATAGCGCCAACAAATTCCGTAGCTCTTTACAATGGGTGGACTAACAAACATGTAATTGTAACCAGACAGGTTTGATGCACAGAAACAAAGGGGTTGAGGGACCTGCTCAATGAGCTTACATGCTAGAGGGAGTGGGGTAAAGTGACACAAAAGGTAAGGGAAGTATTAGGAGGGTAGATCGGTAGAATAGTATTCAATGAAGACTTAGTGTGTTTTTTATTTTGTGCCATTAACAGTTTAATTGATACCCTTTTATGAAGAAGTGTGTTTTTAATGATTTTTTTGAAGCAGTGGAGACTGGGTGAGCGAAGTGAGTTCCAGAGGAACGGTGCAGCCCTTGAGAAGTCTTAAAGGCGAGCATCAGAGATGGGAGTACAGACAGAAGATAGATGTAATTCTTTAGCAGAGCGTAAGGGGCTAGACGGGACATACTTGTGTATTAGGGAGGATACATAGGTGGGAGCAGCATTATGTAGATATTTGAAAGCAAGATAAATTGAGCCCTATATCTTACAGGAAACAAATGTAGGGACTGATAGAAGGGTGAGGCGTGGGAGGTGCAGGTGGATAGCAAGATGAGCCTCGCCGTCGCATTCATTATGGACTGCAACGGCGGAAGTTGGCAGCACGTAAGACCACTGAGAAGCGGATTACAGTAGTCAAAGCGAGAAAGGATAGTGGAATGGACCAGCACCTTAGTCGCATCTGGCATTAAATAGGGTCGGATGTGTGAAATGTTTTTGAGATGGTAGCAGCAGGATTTGGCGATAGACTGAACATGAGGCGTGAAGGAGAGGTTGGAGTTAAAGAGAACACCTAGGCAGTGAGCCTGCGTGGTGATGCTGATGGTAGCACCGTTGACTTGGGGGGAGACAGACACAGGAGTAGCAATACCTGAGGGAGGAAAGACCAGAATTTCAGTTTTGGTCAAGTTGAGTTTAAGGAAGTGGGCAGCCATCCAGTTAGAAATAGCAGAGAGGCAGTCAGAGACACTAGTCAAGAGGGACGGGGATAGATCAGGAGAGGACAGATAGATTTGCGTGTCATCCACATGGAAAGGATATTGGAAGCCAAATGAGCTACCAAGGGAGGCAGTATAGATGGAGAACAGTAGGGGACCAAGGACGGAACCTTGGGGGACACCAACAGAGAGGACTTGGGTAGAAGAAGCAGAGCTAGACAAAGAAACACTGAAAGAGCGCTGGAAAAGGTAGGAGGAGCACCAGAAAAGAGCAGTATCTTGTAGACCGATATTGCGGAGGATGAGAAGAAGCTGTTGATGATCAACAGTGTCCAAAGCCTCAGAAAGGTCAAGGAGAATTAGGATAGAGTAGTGACCACGAGATTTTGCAGCGAGTAGATCATGGGATACTTTGGTAAGTTCCGTTTCCACAGAGTGCTTAGCGCAGAAACCAGACTGAAGCGGGTCTAGCAGAGAGTTGGACTCGAGGAAGTCTGTCAATCTTGCATACACAACTCTTTCAAGGATCTTGGATGTAGCGAGAAAGGACGGTAGTTGGATGGGGAGTTAAAGTCAAGGTTGGGCTTCTTTAGAATTGGGGTTATAGTTGCATGTTTGAAGGGGCGATGGAAATATGCCAGAGGAGAAAGAGAGATTGAGAATTTTAGTGAGATGTAGAGAAAGAGAAGAAGACAGAGCATGAATGAGATGCGAGGAAATTGGATCTAGGGAGCAGGTGGTGGGGCGGGAGGACTGGAGCAGAGCAGAAACCTCGGGTGCAAATGAACATAGAACAGCAGAGGGAGTGAGGTTAGGGGAAGTATTGTAAGGCGAAGAAGAAAGATGAGAGATCTCTTCCCTGATTGTAGAGATCTTGTCAGTGAAGTGAGTTGCAAAGTCTGAAGCGGTCAAATTAGTAGGTGGAGGAGGAACAATAGGGTGAAGAAGAGTTAAATGTTTGAAATAGTCGTTTGGGTTTGCAGGAGAGTGTGGTTATAAAGATATTGAAGTAATTTACCTTTGCAGAGGAAAGAGCCAAGCTGTAATTGCTAATTTGGATAATTGCATAAGGCGGAAGGAGGAGGTTACAGAGAACAGACGAGAGGCATCAGTGCAGTTGGGGTTGTTGATTGGGATATTGAAATCCCCAGGTATAAGAGAAGGAGTGCTAGATTAGAGGAAGTGGGGAAGCCAGGAACAAAAGTCCTAGGAATAGCCTAGAATGACAGGGGGGGGGGGGGGGGGGGAGGGAGGGGCAGTAGATGATAGCAATTCTTAAAGGAGTGGGTTTAAATAGGCAGACGGTGTGAACTTCAAAATAAAAAAAAAGGATAGTGCCTTATTAACCCCTAAGGAACACATGGGATGGGCGGCAGCATTGTAACATAACGGTGTGATACAAAAGTGAATACAAATACAAAATAACAAGTCCGGCGCTCAAACTCCCATCACTCCTCCCATTCCTCTAGTTTTTACTGTATGTATTGGGGCTGATGTGTACTATGGTCATTGATGCCGCCCTGGAGTATTGTGGAGTATTGTGGAGTATTGTTGATAGAGTCTAGTCTAGGAGGCAAGTGGGGAAAATAGTAAATCATTAGACTCTTTCATTTTATAATAAAGTCCATTGTTTATTGGTTCAATTTTGTTTGAATCCATCTGGATGGATGATTTCTATATTATATAGAAAAGAGATCTTAGAGGCATGAAATCAGGTTTAGCATATAACTTGTGTAAATGTAACCGATCAAGAAACCTTATTACTGTCATAGTTCCCTGCGATTCTGCCGGCGTGGCCGCACTGAAACATAGCAGCCACGCCAACAGAAAAATCTCATACTTACCTTCTATTCTGGTCCTCAGCGAGTACAGCGTTCCTAGAAATGCCGGCCGCTGCGGTTCCGGTTCTAAAAGGAGATTTACCTCCGCCCACATCAAAGATGGTGCCAACGTGCGTGCACGTTTTGGAGTCAGAGACAGACAATTACAGTGCCCTGTCGTGGTTTCCACTAGCTGGTTATCCAAGAGTGTGTTCCTGATTGCGTTTTTTTGGTATTTGACTTTGGCTTCGTTTTGACTTCCCTAATTTCTGGTTTCCTTCACTTCAGGCTTTTCTCATCGGTGTGTCCCTGACCACGGCAAGTATTTTGACTATTCTCAGGTACGTTAAGTCCGGCCATTCTAAGGTCCTTAGTCCTAGGTGTGATACTATTCTGCGTGCTGGATCAACTATAACCCTGACAATTACATGGGCAACGTGTTGGCTTGTATCATTGGAGAAAATTAGGATAAGGTCCAAGTATTTAATTCGCCAAGGATGTCTTTAAAAATGCTGTATATAAAACACTGAAAGGAAGCTGGGGCATTACAAAGCCCAAATGGCATTACCACATATACAGTTTCTGTTCCTAGTACTTGTCACCATGTCTGATCCTTAGGAGGTTGTAAGTACCTCTTAGGTCAAGTTTTGTAAATATAGTATCATCCTTAATTCTTTCAAGGGTGTCGGGAAGAGTTTTTAATAGTTATTTTGTTTGTCTGTAGTCTATGATGTAGTTCCATCTTTGTTAGTGTCAAAAATATACCAGCATCAGCTGGAGATGTGGAATGTCTTGTAAACCATATTTCCCAAAATTTTGTCCAAGTAGTCCTTAGGTTTTAGTTCCTAAATGTATAAATATGACTAAGGAATTTTTGAAACCTTAATAAAGTCAATTGGACAGTCATAAAGACAGTTTGGTGGTAAGTGGGAAGCTTCAACCTCACTGAACGCATCTTGATAATCCATATAGGAACGAGGAATATATAGAGAAAGTGTTTCAATTACGGCATTACAGTTACAGTTTTTTAGACAGTATTGAAATTTAAACAAAATGCAATTGTTTCCCCAAATTATAGTAGGATGATATTGTCTTAGCCAAGTACTTAAAAAAACTAGTTCAAAGATGGAAGAGGAAACTGTATTGTACGTTATCCATTCAATATTCAATATGGTCAGAATGTATAATTGTTTTTATATGGATTGTTTGATGTGTTAAAGGAGCCCTGTATTAATTAGACCTGTCAAACAGTATGATCTGATGATTTTGTTTCTAACACAATATTACTGCATTTAGCAAATCTGTTATTTAGGAAACAGTCGGTAGCTCTAGGATCAACAACGGCATTGAGGATAGAAGATTATGCTATATATTTAGAATTATTAGGCAGTTATTTCAATAACAAAAATAAAAGGATTGTTTACAATTCAGGTGGAATCAAGATGAAACAAGGATGAAGAGCATTTTCAAGAGAAAAATAAGATGAGTAGCTGCAATTTCTCTTTTATTTTTCCATCAAGAAATGTTTATTGAATACTCATTGATTTAAAAAAATTAGTCTAAGACAAATGAAATGAAGGAATAGCCTTATTAAAGTTTTAAAGAGAAAATGAAAAATAACCTTGATTTGTAAATTAAGCAAAACGTCTTTGAGGGACAATACGAAAAGTAAAGTTCTTTTAAACAAGTCTGGGTCAAATTCTGTGAAATTCGATAAGGGAATTTAGAGAGAAGATGAAACCAGTTATGACGATACAAGTCAGACAAAGAATAAGCCAAAGCATACCAGATTATACTTGCACATAAAAAGATTTTTTATCAATCAGTGATTTGATAAAAAATGTACATATAAAGTGCAAACAGCTATATAGGCATGCAAACAGTAAATGGCATACCTACATACACATCAGATATAAAAATAAGTGCTCAGTAATGAAACCTACAAACCCATCTTGAGATCCCCATTGAGGAAGGCTAGACGCCAAAATGTTGGGGTTGCTGTATCTCCTGCTCTGGGTCAGTATGCCTATACTATTATTGGTTTGTGGGTTTCATTACTGAGTACTTATCTTAAAGGGACACTATAGTCACCAGAAGAACTACAGCTTAATGTAGTTGTTCTGGTGAGTATAATAGCTCCCTTCAGGCATTTTTTATTTAAACACTGCCTTTTCAGAGAAAAGGCAGTGTTTACATTGCCCCTAGGGACAACCCCAAGTGGCCTCTCCTTAGATGGCCACTGGAGGGACTTCCTGGCTCAAGACTACACAGTTAGCAGCCCTGCCATTCAGCGATCCCACGCTCTGCATTGGGACGCTGAATTTTCCTCATAGTAATGCATTGATTCAATGCATCTCTATGAGGAGGTGCTGATTGGCCTAAATTGTGTTTGGCCCCACCCCCTTGGCGATTTTAGCCAATCCAATGCTTTCCCCAGGTGGCAGACCCGTGGAGAGCCGGAAATAAGGTGAGTTTTAACCCAATCTGAGGGGGCAAATGGGTGGGGGGGGGGGGGGGGGTGCAAGCGACAAGCCACCTTAATGGTGGGTTTTACACTATAGGGTCAGGAATACATGTTTGTGTTCCTGACCCTATAGTGATCCTTTAATATCTGATGTGTATGTAGGTAGTTAATTTACCGTTTGCATGCCTATATTACTGTTTGCACTTTATATGAACAATTTTTTATCAAATCACTGATTAATAAAAATCTTTTTGTCTGCTTCGGGTTATTCTGTATTATGTGCATGGATATGGTGGGGGAACAGATTTTCCCATAAAGCACCCAGCACCCCTTTTTCCACACTTTCACCCATATTAACGCCTTAAGCACCATGGACGTACTAGGTACGTCTCAAAAAAACAGTCCTTAAGATCCGCGGATGTACTAGCTGCGCCTGCAGCAAAAATATTACTTAACCGATCGCTGCCATTCCACTGCCAGCGATCGGTGTTTTTAAATTCTTCTATCTCTTTATTGCATATTTTCATATTTTGCTATATCCTATGCCTGTATCTATGTTCAATACAATTCTTAAAAAAAATCAAAAAAATAATAGAAAGTGAAAATGTGCAGTTGATTCCTCTATGTAATATTAATCATATTAATATACATGCTTGACTGCAGATGAGTGTCTATGTTTGTGCATATGTACAGATACATGGATAGATAGATAGATAGATAGATAGATAGATAGATAGATAGATAGATAGATAGATTTTCAATCAACTACAATGATGTTGTGAGGATTATTTGGTTAAACTACTTCTTGCTCCATCACAAAGTTCATTTATAGTATTTCAAGCCTTTCCCCATTTAAGAGTTAAATCTCCTGTTTGTTCTTCTCCCTCTGTAGTTGATTGAACTATGTAATACGCTGTATCCTTCTGCACATGTACCTTATAAAACATCTACTTTAGACTTGCCTTGCATACGATTAAAGTCTAAGTGCGGGCCTCAACCAAATAGAATGAAATAGAGAAAAAAGAGAATATGAAGTAATATGTATCTTTGACTTCAATTGCCCAATGAAATATTGGTTAGAGCTTAAGGCAAGAGAGAGGTACAGGCTGTGGTCAAAAGAACACAGTTTCAGTGGTATATATAATATATGAACTCCGCTGCCCTTGATCTTGAAGAGCATTTGCAAGGCAAAGGATAGGGTGATCTTTCCCTTATGGTCTTTTTTATATTGCCATCAATGAACCATGCACTTATAAATTAGATTATTTTAGAAAAGTTTTTGCTTTGTTGAACTCTGTAAAACTATGGTGACTTGATTCAAATGCTAACACTACATGAAATTTTCTAAGTTGCTTCTAAACTTTTTGGTTTATTTTGAATGTTTTACATTGCGATTTTGTTACTGTGGTTCTTTTAATTGATTTTATTTTTTACTAACATTTATTTTTCATATTAGTGCTTCAAATTCTCTATAGGGCTATTTTTTGGGGTTCTTTTACAAATTAAGAAAATAAAAACAGAAACAATTTAGCTGCAATCAATAAATAAAGAATGTAGTAATCATGGTTCCAGCATCACAGGAACATCTGAGTACATATGTATAAAATATTACAATAATCTAATTATTGATTGGGGGTGAGCTTTTAGGTGGATTGGTGGCTAGGAGTTTATACTGGATGTATCATTCTAGTGCCACAAGCCGTAGATGGTATGTGCAATTTTCTAGGTTGTCTATTGGCTGCAGTGGATGATGTGTCAATTTCTCTGGCGCACATACTTTTTCACTTCTGCTCTTTTGCCGAAACCAGAATGAGAATTTATTTGGTGTTAGGATATGATGTCAGAACTGATTACTGTGCACAATATCATTCAAGCTTGGTTAGAACAACACCAGATTAGTGAGAGAGGTGTAAGCACTGGATATACAGACATACCATAAAATGTATCTGCTAGATCAGGCTTCCCCAAACTCTGGCACTTCAGATGTTGCTGAACTACAACTCCCATGATTCTCAGCCCATCTATTTCATTCATAGAATCATGGGAGTTGTAGTTCAGCAACATCTGGAGGGCCGGAGTTTGTGGAAGCCTGTTCTAGATCATCACGGGCCAAGATCCACATTCCATGACCAAGTGATAAACAAATGGCTGCGGTCTATGTACACCCTGTAAAATCACAGGAAATTTGAAGAGGCACATATAAACATTCACAAGTCCACAAGATAATAGGGAATATAAAATTAAAAACATGACTTCGTGCTATAGTAAGAATGTCCTTTACCTTTTAAAATTGTCCTGTAATTTATTGTATGTGGGGAGAAAAAAACATCCCCTACATATAAGAATTAACGAACATGTGAAGAACATAAAAAAAGTTTATGAACAAGATAACATTTCACTGCATTTTAAACACAAACATAATAGTGACCCCCACTTTCTCCAATTTTTAGCGACATCAATTGGAGAGGTGAGGATGTGATTAAAAAATTGGGCAAGAGTGAGATGAAATTAATTTTAAATTTGAACACCCTTAATCCATTTGATCTGAATGTGGATTTTGAGTTATGAAATCTTTTATGATCCTTTTTTTTCCCCTTTCCATTTTTGTCTCTTTTATCTTGAATTCAATTTTTAATCCCATTTTTATTATAATACATTAATTTTTTTAACATATCAATTCCCGATATGTATTTTCTATGAATAAAATGTTTTGAGCACTTTCCATGATAACTTTATATATTTACAACCCCTTATTTGATGAAGGCAATTCCCTTATTAGTTTCAATATGTATATTTTTTTATAGATGTGTTTCCATAAGTAAGCCTATATATATAAAAGGGTTTTTGTTTTTTGATACCATCTAATAAATATAGGCGAGGTCTATTATGAACTAAAGGATAGATGATGCATTAGCAATGAAAATATAGAAGCACATATTCAATCCATAATACAATGTTTTATGTTATTTCTTTCCCCTTATTTACGGTTTAACATTGCACATTAACTATGACAACTGACTCTCAATTCCAAATATCAAATGAAACGGCCTGGAAATAAGGTATTGCAACAATGAAGAGAAGCATTCTGGAAGCAGTAGTTCCCACCAAGCACCGGAAGTGACATATCACACGTGAGTTCACGCACCACTTCCTGGTACACGAACAGACAAGGATCATCATAGGGATACTGCCTTGGACCGCACAGAAGCTTTGAGTAATCCATGGGTATTAGATCAACAAAGAAAAAGGGTGGAACAGGCGGACATTTAAAACTGGAACCAGACATCTTGTGAACTTACCATTTAAAAGGGGGGTTATCTGGGAGGCGGAGCCTAGCTGCAAGAGCGAGCGGTCGCACCAAAAGAGAGCTCCGGGCTCAAAGATAATAATCGGGGGAATATACCCTCTAAACAGACCTCCAAAAGAAGGCCAGGGCCCCCCCTGAGAGCCCCCAACGACATGGGACAAAAAATAGAAAGACAATCACGGACAAACCGTCCTCTGGGCTTACCATCGGAGACATGTGGAGGCAGGCGCGAGGCCCAAGCGGATCTAACATGGCGGTGCTCCACGGAGGCGGCACAGACTTCTCTGAAGAAGAATCTGGAGAGGAGTATCTGACAACACCTGCTACGGGACAACCCCCACAACAGAACAAACCTAACCCGGACTCCGCTCCGGTAACTACAGCGGTCTTAAAACAACTGCTGAACGACCTCCAAACGACACTGCAAAGGACATCACAGCGGTGCGAGGAGACCTGAAGGGCCTGACGACCCGCATGGGCGCCCTTGAGAAGACATCCACTAGCAACACCAAAGATATAGGGGAACTTCAGCGGGCTGTAAACGACCTGTAAACAAGACAGCGGAGACAAGAACTCTGCCTTGCAGAATACGAGGATGCTAGGCGGAGAACCAACCTGAAGGTGCGTGGGGTCTCTGAGGCCATACCCAATGCGGAGCTCCCGCGAATGGTTGAGCAATTGCTTGCTAATATAATGGCGCCCTCGAACAACATCACCGTTAGCCCTGAGCGCGTCTTCAGGATTCCCAAGCCACCTAAAGCGCCGACCGCGGCCACCAGAGACTTAATTATTGTCTTTCGCAACACCCAGGACAAAACGACAATCCTCACAGCCCTTAGGGGTAAGACACCCCTTCAATTCAATAACACAACGCTAACTTTTTTCACCGACCTCTCGAACGAGACCCTGGCATGGCGACGCTCCTTCCAGCCGATCACCGCGCTACTCCGACAGTATGACTTACAATACAGCTGGCGGCCTTCCCACATGCTCGTAGTACGGCGGGGAACGGAATCACAGGCTACAAGACCCCGCAGACTCGGTGCAACTATTGCAGGCCTTGGGCCTACCCCCAGACTCCCTCAACCAGGTAGCCCAACAAGGCACTGACTTACCACACCACTCCTGGCACCCGACGAGAATTCCTACCTCAAGGACAGACACCTGACCCATATGTAGCGGTCACTACGTGAACGGAGACCGGATATGTTACCAGCCGGAACATTGACGATCTTGATCCCTGAAACCGACACAAGGCCGGAGATCCTCATGTCATCCTTAGTTTATCACTCCTTACTGAAGATACCGCCACTGAGCTCCTGTTGAGCCATACCACCACACTATGGAGTTGGCCATAATGCTTTCACCGTTTTTTTCACCTGTTTCAAGACACCTCAGATCCCGATAAGTAACTTCGCTTGCTCTCACCACAGACTCAGACCTCACTGGGACATATACGAACTGTATGTACTACCGACCCTCTCAGATCATTTTATTATTTGTTTTTTGTACTTAGGTTGCCCCTTTCTAGACTGCATAACTAAATGTGATTAGCTGCAAATGCCTTTACCCACCAACTAGTGTATAGGCGGGAGTAGCTAAGATCCATTGTATTGCTTGGTGAAGAGGGCCAGAATTTGTCTTATATGTTTTTTCTCATATCTATCTAATTGTATTGGCAGCCCAACGACCCGAACACTCCATGACATAGTCTTGAATGTTTAAAGATTAGCTTTATGCACACGGAAGTGTAGAAGCGGCTAAACCAGCAGTGAACCCGATCTGCCACTCTTGCCTAGCTCGTATTTAGTAGATTGCATGCACACTATACCCATATGCCCTATCGCAACTTGTGCGTCCTGCTATCATAACATGGCAGGCTGCCCTATACCTTAGACAGCATAGATTAATATTGCCCCCTGTTATAGGACGGACGGAACGTTGCTGACAGTTTTCTACCACGTCATAACCTATAGGAACTTAGTACACCCGGTCACACATTGTATACCAACCAACCATTACTCTAATCACTGATACCTATGGCCCATGCCTTGAGCTAACATACCTCCCCTTTCTCGAGCGGAGACCAGTACACCGAACCGATGGCAGAACGCTTTGCTAAAAAGTATAGCTATCACCTCATGTAGAAAGATGCAACGATAACCAATAACACGATAGGGGACCACAGCAAACTAAGGGGAATGTTTCACTAGGCAACAATCAAGATGTTTCTTGTACAGGTACCGTGTCTAGTATAGTCCCTCGCCTCCCAACTTCTGTACCTAGCGGTGCATTTAAACACCTAAGCAGGTCGCCTAGAACCGCCAATAACACGCTCACTACCTTCACTGACCAACCCTAACATAGCGACTGACAGGTCCCATTGTAGAGGACTACGAACCAAATACCAGACGGCATGCCTAACATAATTACAGCCACGCTCACCGACTAGTACTCACTGTCACATTCTACTCAACACCTTGTGTTACCTCAAGCTAACAAAAGTTTTCGTTCTATTTCCTTTGTTCTTACCGATAGCGTAACTGTTTTGTTTAAGCGTGATATCCGCTACATTATATAAAAAATGTGCATTCTGTCTGCCACTGCATACCTGATGTAATCCTAAAATGCGCTGTTGTGGCGCTCGTTAATAATATGTAACCACCTGCACATCCAAAATAAAGAATTACAAAAAAAAAGGGGGGTTATCTGGAGTTTTCAGCTGCTATATTAATATAATATCACTACAATAAGTTATAAACGCCACAAATTTTGACACTTAAGTTTTATTTTTTAACATTGATAAACAAATGGGTTGGGTCCTGTTATGTGATGGATATGTGAATGGTAGGGCAGACATTGTAAACCTTTTTATTGTATGAATTTTTTTTTACCTAGCCACTCCAGTGCTAATGCTGGCCCTGCGCAACAGTAACGGAGGTGAAGGGTGATTAGATCTGTCTTGCCATTGGCATTCAATTAATCTCAAAAGGTGTTTGAAACAGTTTAAGTTTAGTTTCTGTGCAGCCAGTCAGATTCAACCTCAACCTCTACCTCAACCATCAACCTTAAGAAACTATTTCTGTGTGGACCTAACATTGAACATAGTTGAGTGCTATTGTGTGATTAGAATTGATATATCCCTTCAGTGGAACTAATTGTCCTGCCTGATCCATTAGAACAGGTCCCGAATATTATTTATCAGTTGGCATTACACCCTGTTCCAAATTATTATGCAAATTCTATTTAAGTGTCACAAAGATTAAATATTTTGTTTTTCAGTTTAACTCGTGGATGGCATTGTGTCTCAGGGCTCTTTTGATCACTGAAAACAATCTCGAACACCTGTGATAATTAGATTGCCAGGTGAGCCCAATTTAAGAAAAACTACTAAAGGAGGGTGTTCCACATTATTAAGCAGAGCACCATTTTCATGCAATATGGGGAAGAAAAAGGATCTCTCTGCTGCCGAAAATAGTGAAATAGTTCAATGCCTTGGATGAGGTATGAAAACATTAGATATTTCACGAAAACTTAAGCGTGATCATCGCACTATTAAGAGATTTGTGGCTTATTCAGAGCACAGACGGGTTTGTCCAGCTAAAGGCACATTGATGAAGATTTCTGCCAGATCCATGCGTGGGATCAAGAGAGCAGCTGCTAAAATACAATTACATAGCAGCAAACAGATATTTGAAGCTGCTGGTGCCTCTGGAGTCCCACGGACATCAAGGTGTAGAGTCCTCCAGAGTCTTGTAACTGTGCATAAACCTTCTATTCGGCCACCACTAACCAATGCTCACAAGCAGAAATGGCTGCATTGGGCAGAAAAATACATGAAGACTAATTTTCAAACAGTCCTGTTCACTGATGAGTGCCATGAGACCCTGGATGGTCCAGATGGATGGAGTAGTGAATGGTCACCGTGTTCCAACAAGGCTGCGATGTCAGCAAGGCAGTGGTGGAGTCATGTTTTGTGCCGGAATCATGGGAAGAGAGCTGTTCGGCCCCTTTAGGGTCCCCAAAGGTGTAAAGATGACCTCTGCAAAGTATGTGGAGTTTCTGACTGACTACTTTCTTACCTGATACAGAAGGAAGAACTATGCTTTCCATAATAAAATCATCTTCATGCGTGACAATGCACCATCTCATGCTGCAAAGAATACCTCTGCATCAATGGCTGCTATGGGGATAAAAGGAGAGAAAGTCGTGGTGTGGCCTCCATCCTCCCATGACCTCAATCCTATTGAGAACCTTTGGAGCATCCTCAAGAAAAAGATCTATGAGGGTGTGAGGCAGTTTACATCCAAACAGCAGCTCTGGGAGGCTATTCTGACATCTTGCAAACAAATTCAAGCAGAAACTGTCCAAAAACTCACAAGTTCAATGGATGCAAGACTTGTGAAGCTGCTATCAAATAAGGGGTCCTATGTTAAAATGTAACGTGACCTGTTAAAATGTTTAAAAAGTTCAAATGTTGTTATAAGTTTGATTGAAATAGCTTTTGATTTCAGTAAATATGCTGCAAACACAACAAATGGCATTTCAGTTCTTTACAACCTATAAAGTGTTTTGAAACTTACTGTGCATAATAATTTGGAACAGTGCATTGTAAGTTTTTTATGTTTAACAATACTGTTATCATTAGGAGGTTTGTTCAATAAAATTTGAATTGTACTCTTAATAGTTGATAACATGATAATTATGCTGACTGTTATTTACATCAATTATTTAGGTAAATGAGACAAATATAATTTGCATAATAATTTGGAACAGGGTGTATACAGTCATGCAGGCAACATTCGCCCATCATATAGCAATGCAAGACCTTTCCATAAGTATGAG
Organism: Pelobates fuscus; assembly: GCF_036172605.1. Classification (NCBI taxonomy): domain Eukaryota; kingdom Metazoa; phylum Chordata; class Amphibia; order Anura; family Pelobatidae; genus Pelobates; species Pelobates fuscus. Next base: position 258,089,524 of record NC_086321.1, read on the forward strand.
AGTAATGACTAATTAGTGCAGCAGGAATGCATTTTCTCCAGAATCAAATAGTGGAGAGATTTTCACCATCCTAGCTTACCCATGGCAATGTGTATGATGATTTTAGGCAGATTTTTTGCGGATATGGCTATAGCAGAGCCAATTTAGAACTTGCTAGTGAGTGATCTCGTCAAAGACAGATCATTTTTATGTCCAATGAATTTTAACATGAGGTGGTCCAGCTCTGTAAGCTTATTTGATCCACCACTCAATAGCCAATCATTTGTTGAAGTGGCTTTTAAAAGCAGCATTAAGTTGTGTAACTGTCCTTTACCAGTACTGAGAATTCTGGGTCAATCCCTGTCTATCTGTCTGCCTAGCTGTCTTTTTTATTTGTAAAGAAATAATATCTAATAGCAGTATGCATATTATTTGTATATTAAATTTTTATCTGAATCACAACATCATTAAGCTTATTACATGTGGCGTAATTGAGGATATGTATTCTTATTTTCAGCTTTTATTAAATTAATTTGTTACCAAGTTATGCTAATAAAGCTCAGTTTTTGTTGATAATGTTTTGATACAACAGCATTAACAATTCACATAGCTGTGGATAGTCTTTTTTGTATTTTGCAACATTACATTAAGCATTAAAGCAAAGCTTCGTGGAATTTATAGATTGTATAGCAACTGAAGCTCTATCTCAGCTGACACTGGTCTTGGAATTTTATTAATTAAATGTGATCATGATTTATAGTGCACCTTATATGCATTTATGATTTCTTCATCATTGTTGTGCTATCTCTCTTTGGCACTATGAAACTCCTGTATTTTTGGAAATTACCTTCTGTGATGGCTGGTCTGGCAAAGAGTTTTGTGCTGAAACGTGGGTTTGCAAAAATAAGGAAGTGATCATATGACTGATGAACAGCGTGGTTTTTACTAAAATACTGTATAAATAACAGTCTTTTCAAAATGTTGGACTAACCTTACTTGCACACGAAAAACGTCCTACCAGTATAATTGGGTACAGTTGAGCAATCACAGTGAGTATATATACAGATTGCCAAAAGTCACAGAGTATGAATAAAGCATTATTGGAATTATTCAACTATGTTATAAATATTCCAGTGAGCATTGAAGGGACATTAATGTGCAAATAAACCTAATGTATGACAGAGAACCCTTCACACACTGAAACTACTAATTTATTTTTTCATAAAGAGCTACTAATTACCACAAATCATAAATTTATTCTGAAGCCATCTCATGGAGTTGGGTACTATTTTCCATGGTCAACAAAAGAATGGAGATATTCTTTTGATGACCATTGAAAATAGACATTCCACCTCAATTTATCAAAGCATTCAGAATGGTCTCCTTTTATCCACAAACTAGTAGGCTGGACTTGCATCTCATTACTAAAAATGACCAAAAACCATGTCTTTTAATGGAAAAACAGACCGACAGCAACAGCGCCCAAAGCAGAAGGACTGCTGGAACCAGGGAGAGGCTGGCTCTTCGGCTTCAGTCTCCTCGTGGAGAAACTTTCAGTGCCCCAATTGTGGCCTTCTCCGGCGGTGAGTGGGGCAGACGGCCGCTGCCCCACTATCCTGCAATACAGCATTCAGCATAGAGCACAAACCCGGGTGCCTCCGGCCCAGTTCCCCCCCCCATGGATCGGGGGGGTGATCCCGGTCCTCACATTAAAGGCCTGATCGAGATACAGCAGACGAAACTGGGGGGCCCAACTGCTGCACCCAAAATGGCGGCCGCCATGTGCGCAAGAGAGAAAGGGAGGATCAGCACCCTCCCTGTGCCGATGGCTGACACCGCGGCTCATGCCTACAGACACTGCCATGCAGGGGAGCAAGATCCCTACTACCTGCCCCAGCAGCCATCCAAACCAACGACGACAGCGGTTGCACAGGGGGGACGGACCTATCCCACGCCCCGACCACAGCTGTCCGCAAGGACCGAGCAGGGCACCAAGCAGGGTACCCCAGCACTAAACTGGACATCCCACTCACCTTTTGTCCAGCCTGCCACCAAATGACCCACCAACCATGCGACCACACGCAGATGACACTAAGCCTCCCACCACGGCTGACCCCGGCCCTCGGAGGACCAAACACACCACAAAGCAGCTGCAGCCCCAGAGACACCAGCGTGTAACCCACAGAGCAGCAGGGCTGGACAATGTGTTCAGATGCCTGCTCTGGAGGACACTCACTCCCCGCTACACAGAACGAGCAGAGCAGGTATCGGTCAGCAGGGTTTCTCCCCATCCGAGAGCGGCCTCAGGACTACCACGATGGTAGCTCCACGCTGGGGCGGTATAGACAGCCCAGACTGGCCTGGTTGATAACAGCGACAACAATATTACAGTGACTGATGATAATATTAGAGCGAATGATGATAGTACTAAAGCGACTGATGTTAGTAGTAAAGCGACTGATAAGAGTATTACAGTGACTGACAATAGCATTAAAGCAACTGTTAATAGTTTTAAAGCGACTAACAGAAATCTAGCATGAACGGCATTTACAAATCGTATGTACTAACATGTCTATACAGCTACCATAGTATGAATGCATAACTTGTGACATCTACGGAACTCGTGTAGACACTGACCAAGCCTCATTACTGTATAAACCTACTGTGAAAAGCCGAACTTAAGCTGAATATAACATAAAAATTGTGCCTGTTAATCTCTGGTCCCGCATGTTTAGCGAGGAAAATGCCTGAGGGTTGCCTTCGGGGCACCTCTTGCCTACTTGTAATATCTATGTGCACTACAAAAAAAAATAAGAAACAAACACCACAACAAAACAAATACACTTTGTTGGGTACTCCATGTTTAATTGTTCCTGCCATGAAAAATCAGGACAATATATGGTACGATTCTGGCATATAACTTAAGTTACTAAATAACAATGTACCCATGATTTGCAAACAGGGAGGAGTAATACAAAAAGGGACCATGCTTACTTATATTTCCGTTTGAGCAGAGTAGCTAATATGCGCTATAAATTATGATGGCATGAGCTATACTGGACATCAAATGTAGACTAGACTCAATCAGCTCTGTCTCATTAGTTTATCCTGTAGAGCAGACACAGAATAAAGCTGTGTTTTTTCATAATGTATTTTTATATTTCTGTATAAGTTCTAGATTTCTTAAATTAAGATATATTGAATAGTTATATTTGAATAATGTAGCAAAGACATATTATCAGAATGTTTTCTTAATGGGATACCCTAGTATGGATTTCATCCTGTACTGTCTAAATAATGCACAATAAATACTTATGATATGTATTAATAGTGATTGATCTATGATTGATATTAACCAAGCACATATGTTACTATGAGACATTTCTCCCATCTGTGAACAGCTTTTGTCTGACAAGTGCAATATCCTTTGTTACTTTCAAGTGTGTTTATTCTGTTCTTGCATTCTTGAGCATATCACAAATATGGAACTATTCACGGTTTGGTAGCAGAACTAGAATATCTTGTCTTGTTTAAGACACAAAAGTATACAACCTATTTTATATAGAGCAGTATTTGTCTGAAGATCAGAACCAAACTGGAGCCTTGCATGCAAACAAGGTTCTGTTGTATCCATACGTTGTGCAAGTGAGCGAGAGTGTTCCCCTCGATGACAATTTTTATTTTTTATTTAAATGTATTTCAGAAAACATCCAGTTGAAGCTACATGTCATATTTGTTATTTATATTTATTTTCAATGATATTTGTCATGTATTTAATATAATTATTTTGTTATAATAATACCCTTCAATATACAGTATTGTTTTAGCAATAGGATGTGTTGATGTAGGGCTCCTCAAAGGTGGTGATAGGTTCCAGAAACATCTGGAGCTTGAGACCAAACTAAAACATGCTAACCTTTATACTAACAGAGAGGTGGAGATGTCATGACATATTCCCACCTTTCTTTGTTATGTCTCCTCATCTCTAGCCACGAATAGAATGCAGCAAGTGCTCTCTGGCATCTCAATGAAACCAAAGGCAGAAACATGAACATGCTACATTCAATGTGATCCCATCATGCTACCTAACTAATAGGAGTTTAAAGGAAAGTTATGTTCCCAAGAACCTGTCCCGGATGGTCACCTGGCTGCACCCTTACCTCTTCATAAGTAGCCTAAGACAATACTAGTACTACTTTTTACAATTGGAGGCTGGTCTGAGAAGCAGCTGCTTGATGTAAAATTATAAGTGAAGAAAAACACTATTTCCCAGCCTCCTCCACCAACTGTTGAGATCCAGGCCTTCAGCAATAAAAACCATTCCCCAGCGATGCCTTTGATACTCTTCATTTTTGATACCCAGCAAGCTTTGCTATCCAGGAATACTACACAAATAGTACTTTCAACAGTTTACCTGCTCCGTTAATGTGTGTATTGGGTGTTGATGTTACTTCTGGCTAGTAGATCATCAACTGTTACTTATGTTGATGCTTTGTGCTGTTCTCAAAGATTGTACCAACAGTTAACTGTTAAAATAACTGTTGATTAAGTTCATCCTGGTTCACCATAGAGAATTGTGAAAATAACATCTTATATATGATACATGGTATTTCAATTGCAAAAAAACAGGTAGGTCACAACACATGTTATTCAGAGTTATTGATGACCTAAGCATGTATACATATACACTGATCTTCCACAACATTAAAAGTGAAGTGAATAACATTTATTATAACATTGATTATATCGTTACAATGGTACCTGTCAATGGGTGGGATATATTAGTAAGTAAAGGAAAAGACAGTTCTTGAATTTCATGTGTTGGAAGCAGGAAAAATGGGCAAAACATCTGAGTCACTTTGACAAGGACCAAATAGTAAAAGCTAGACAACTAGGTTAGAGCATCCCCCAAACAGCAAGTATTGTGGGGTGTTTCTAGTATGCAGTAGTTAGTACCTACCAATAGTGGTGCAAGGAAGGACAACCGGTGAACCGAGATCAGGGTAATGGAAGCCCAAGGCTCACTGATGCATGTGGGGAGCGAAGGCTAGCCCGTCTGCTCCAATCACACAGAAGAGCTACTGTAGTTTAAATTGCTGAAAAACATAAAGCTAGCCATGATAGAAAGGTGTCAGAACACACAGTGCATCGCCATTTGTTGCATATAGGGATATGCAGCTGTATACCAGTCAGAGTGCGGATGATGACCCCTGTCAACCTCCGAAAGTGCCTTCAATGGGGACATGAGCATTAGAACTGGACCATGGACCCATAAAAAATAGATGCTTGGTCTGATGAATCATGTTTTATTTTAGATCAGGTGAATGGCTGGGAGCGTATGCGTCGTTTATCTGGGGAAGGGATGGCAGCAGGATGCACAATAAGTAAAAAGGAAAGCCGACAGATGCAGTGTTATGCTCTGGGCAATGTTCTGCTTGGAAGCCTAGTCCTGGTATTTATGTGGTCGTTACTTTCGTATGTACAACTTACCTAGGTATAATTGAAGACCACATAAACCCTTCATGATACCAGTGTTCCCTAATGGAAATGACCTCTTTCTGAAGCTAATGCACCTTGCCACACTGCACAAATTGTTAAGGAATGGTTTGAGGAACACAACAAAGAGTTCAAGATACAAAAAAACAAGTCCTGCGCTCACTCCCATCACTCCTGGACGGCAGCAATGACCACAGTACACATCAGCTCCAATACATACAGTAAAAACCAAAGAAAAAGTTACCTGCGCTCTCTCCTAAATCCCTATTTATATTTAAACAAATGGAGGTAATTTAGTTACTCCAATGGCCATTGGAGGGAATGCCCTCCTGCCAATGTCAAGGCAAACCCTCTCAGGTGGGTCCTGCTGGAACAACAAATCCAATCCAGCAAGACTCCATCTAGCAACTTGAGGACTTAAAGGACCTGCTGCTTATGTCTTGGTGACAGATACCACAGGACACGTTCAGCAGTCTTGTGGAGTCCATACCTTGATGCATCACAGCTGTTTTGGCAGCACTGGTGGGACCTATGCAATATTAGGCAGGTGGTTTTAATGTTGTGGCTGATCAGTGTATATATTGAAAAAGTCTGATGTGAGACTAAAAAGTCGATCTTACTTTATATCTACAACAGACTGATTCAATAAAGTGGCACAACACTTGAACAATAAGACATGTGAGAGCATCACTCATTGTTTTTATTACAAATGCTACTTGCTCTAATTAATCCTTCCCACATATCATTATTATTAATAATGTAACTATCATGATAAATAATTAATGTATAAAGAAATAACAGGTTATATTTAAATGTATTTTTTGTGTCTATTATTTTGTTTCCTCAATATTATTTTAATGGCATCTGCATTCAGGATGTGAAAATATAGCACTAACTGTACTTATCATTATCACTATTATTATTATTATTAGTAGTATTATTATTAATACCAATCAACTTTCTAAGATTAAGAACTATTTACATATTACAAACTCTATACATGCTCCAGAGGAAAACATGCACATTGAAAACGTGTGTTAGGATAGGAAGTCAGCTCATTTGTCATGAAAGTCATTTTCACTTATGTTTTCTGACTTCAAGGAACATTTGTTTCGCAACAACTGGAAAATCCCCTAGCAATAGTACTGACGGTCCATTATTATGTTTGAAGACACAGTACACCTGGTGAATTATGTAGATAGATTCCATGCCCCCTTCATGCACTCACAGTTTCACTGAATTATTTCCTTTTAGGAGTTTTTATAAGATTTGCAAGCCTAGAATACATTTTTGTCATTTTTACTAAAAAACGTCTGGTTTGGTTTCTTACCTGGGGTCCATCAGGGTGCCTCTCCACAACAGTTACAGAAGAGTCGTAAGCTTATGCTTAGAAACTTTCTTTAGTTCGCCTGAGCGAAACCCTGCACTTAGACAGAGAGCTTCTGCTTCTCTGTTGGCTGTAGTGGAGGAGGAGAGCATTACCCAGTGGACCCCAGGTAAGACAAACAGTTCTAAAAGGGTTTGACTACTTAAATTGCAGATGGACAGAAAGTGTTCCTTTAAATAAAGGCGGGTGACTGATTAGCATGGTGTGGCAGCATGAAGATCAAGATCAGTGTTGACGCTTTGTTCACCCAGTGGTCATATTATGCTAGTCACAAAGTCGTCACAGTCCATTACATTACATAAACTGATCAACCACAACATTAAAACCACCTGGCTAATATCATGTATGTCCCCCTTATGCTACCAAAATAGGTCTGATGCACTACTCTTGGTAGGTTCTATTCACTGCAGACCTGAAACACCACAAAAGTTATGCTATTTTTTTTAAATGTGCTGAGTTAGTCGCCTAGCTATCACTATTTCGCCCTTGTCAAAGTCACTCAGATCTTTTCACTTGCATAATTTTCCAGCTTCCAGTACATACATGTCAAGATCTGACTGTTTATGTGCTGCTTAATATATACCACCACTTGACAATTATTCAACCAATTAATTATTCACTTCACCTGTCAGTGGTTTTAACATTTAAATATTGTGGCTGATCAGAGTATGTGCGTGATGTTATAGTCACTGGGTATTACCACATTCACCACAACTACAGTCTTCCATTCCATGTCTACCACCACGGTGTAGGGTTGGTTGGCAACTACTTGCATATTAACTACACAAATATATATAACAAAAATGTCAATAATTATTATTTTCAATAATCGATTGAAAATAATCGACTCCTGGATTTCAGCAACAATTTGGTTTATTGTCATGAGTCGACGTTTCAGTTCCTAGCTTGGAACTTTCAGTAGGATTCACCTGCTCTTATCTGTTTCACTAAATTATGTTTACATATGCATCAACTACACAGTTTATTGAATATGTTCGGTTTGCAGATATAGCCTGTTTGCTTTTCAGTTTTTAGCATACGTGAGCTCCAAACAAGCAGTAAAGGGTAAAAAAAAAGTATAAACAAAGTAAAGAATATGCAGATAAAACATATACATTTATTGCAAAACTATATGTACACTCATTTGACCATCAGCATACCTATAGGTACTTAATCATGCAATGTACTTTCAGGTCCTATTCTTAAATTAGCCATTCATTTATTATATACTTGTGAGATCATGTTTTAACTGCTGGGCACATGAGAGGTTTTATTTTTAATTTTTAATTTTTTTTTTTTTTTTTTATTTAGGCTGGAGGTTCCCCCCAGCACTCCACGTTTCATCCTCACCTAGGTTAAATAAGGTACAATCTGTTTATGACATTGTTCTCAAATAATTATAGCGTATTGTGTACTGTCACATTACTTTGCAGACTTGTGAGGCTTCTCTGTGAATTAAAGAAGATTAAATAAGATTGCATAATCTGCATACCAAGCAGCTCACTTTATTGCGAGCTTTGACACGCTTTTTATTACATCGATTAACAACACTATCCCTCCCTCCCGAGTTTTATGCGGTACTTTATTCAGTGGGTATAGTACATGAAAGCTTAAGGGTAACTGAGTACCATTAACAGTTAACTACTCTGCATTAGGGATGCTCTGAACAAAGCTATTGTAATGGAGATGTGTATGTCACCACAAGCCAGTCCCAGTTCCCTGATTCTTAATGGTAGGAAATAACACAATAGGGTCAGACTAAAAAGGTTTCCTTATGAAAATTTTATCAGCAACGTTGGTAAATTGCTGTGGGATAGGTGCTTTGCTCTGCTGCAGACCTGGAACCTGCTTTAACAAGGTGCATTCTGGATGTATTGCATCAGTTCTACAAGTTATTAAGGGCACTCAAATTGAATTAACACCAAATCAAGCCAGTGCACTTAAGAATACAAATGCACTTAAGGGATGCCTCAGAATGATTTGTGACTAAAGAAAGTAACGAAGAGAAAGGCCTTCAAGACCACAGAGGTGGTGTAGAGTGTCATATACAGGAAAAGCCATAAGTAGGACTTAGAATACCGGAAAACTATGAACTTCAGGGGATCTCAAATACCTTAGAGCCAGCTAGAAAGTATATGGACTCTTACTTTAGGAGGAAAACAACTAATAAATAAATTAAAGCCAATTTTCTTAGTGGCACAGTCTGCATTATCCCTGAAAATATCACTGTTACTTCTAATATGATGATAGGCTGAAAAAATGGCATATCAGGTAACTTGGAAGCACATTTTCAAAGAGAGCTTTTTTTCCTTCAAGGTAGCAATGACACAAAGATTCCTTTCAATAAGCGAATAGAAAAAAAAAAGTTTGACAGCTGATCAGTGAATCTATTTTTGTTGCTGAACTGGATGTATGCCAGGTGTGGACTTACAAATTATACCAAAAATGCAATGATTTGCTGTTCCTGATCATCTCTTTCCCAGAAAGAGAAATGAAGGTTAATACTCAGATAGCAGCGCTTCTGCAGATAGTTAATAAATAGATAAATAATGGATTCAAGATAACTGTAAGCGATGTGTGAAAAAAAACAGCTATGTTTAATTGTTGGCAGGCCTTCAGTGCTATTGTGAGTTCAAATCAAACTTTGTGCACGCCTTAGAAACGTAACAACCAAGAAAAATAAAAAAAACACTAAAACCTATTGCACTACTTGCAATCTGTTATAATAATCATTCATTAACTAATTAAGATTTTACAGGAGGCCTGGACAGCTCTGAACTTGGGGATATCAAAATTAAATATATTCCAGATATAGTGAGTAAACTTGCACTTACATCTGGGGAACTGAACATCCACTAGTTCTTCTTTATTTTAGAGAGGCATGGGTTCTGGATACCCATCAGAACACTACTATGAATCCACATCATTGCTCCACAGAATGAAGGGAAGGAGTTGGAGCATTCTGCTGCTCCAGCCAATAGCACGGTCATCAAATTGCAAATGGATTGAGGAAGAGCCCAGGTGTGTTTTGTTTTTCCTTGGACAATAGAGGGACACCTGGAATTGACACTTGATTTATTTATTTTCAGGTGGAAGGCTTTGAACTGCCTTTCATTTTTAGGGGTTCTTGGAAGCTCTCCAGTCTATTTTGCTAAAATATGTTTTTTTATGAGTTACATGAGGTTTACATTCGACACAGAATGCAGATTTTGTGGGTGCCATGTGGTTCCTCCAGGAAACATTAGTGTTATGTGAGTGCTTTATGTGATATGGCTGTCTTATGTACAACTAATATGTTGTGTGGGTATCCTATATATCTGACAGAATGTTGCTACAAATCATGTAGTGTCATGTGTGCTGTATATCATATGCACTTACTGTAAATGATAGCTGCAGCTAGGTTAGCATGTGGTACATAATGTCTGATATTAACATCATCAGTTGACATCTAGGAACAGACTAAAATTGTCAACACTGGCTTACCACAAGTGTTACACCAACCCCCCAAAAAGTGTTTAGAGTATCATTCCTATCCCTACAACAAGAGTTCTAGGCTAACTAATGACACCATTTGAGTAAATCCTTCAGCATAGAAGTTGTTAAATGTAGTATGTGCAGCATTTCAGAGCAAAATGCTGCACATACAAATTCCAAGCACCATGACCATGTCAAACCAGTAAAATAATCATGGTGCTTGGGGTAATCCTTTATTAGAAGAACATGTCAGCGCATGATATAGTGGTTATGGTGCCAGGAGTAACCTGGCATTCCTTTATTGTAAGTGGTCAAACCCTTTTAGAATGGTTTACTTTTTACCTTGGGGTTAGCTCAGTGGTTCATCCAGCACACTGTAGTGCTTATGGCGCTTAGAGTGTTCATTTAAAGGGTCGCTTCACTGCCCAAATAAAAATAAAAATAGATATACCACAAATGAAAACTTGCAATAATTTAACTGTGCATTTTTATTTGGGGTATATATAAAAACAGCTTGCAAAACCTGCAGATCTCTTGGCTGCAGCCGTGGCAAGCCCTCCCCTTCTAATGGGAAGTCTTTGCAAGGCAGGTGCTCTGAGCAATTGCTTCTTCTTGAGTTTAGCTCCATTGCGCTAACCAAACCAGGAAATAAAAGGACACGTGGTCTGCATGAAAGCCAAAGAGGTGTAACCAGGTTAATTTATTAAAGTGTCCATTTCTATTGAAAACTGCACTTTTTACAATTTGAAAAAAGAGCACATACTCAGCAAGCTAAAGTGCTTCAGGGGTCTGGAGTGTCCCTTTAATGATTTATTGGGTTCAATCCCTTTGGGTTTTGTTCAAGCAGATTGTCCCAGCTCCCAAAGCTCATCTCTGTTATCATCAAATTAGTGAAGCATTTCTCTTCACTTTGGCTGTGAGAAACAAAAACAGCTTCTTGGATATTTGTTTTTATTATTATTTCTCTATTAACATTATTGCTTCTTAAGTTCCTTAAGTTAATAAAGAATCATATTTTAAGCAGGCACTCAATTGAACAGTTTGAAGTTGATATTAAATATTATTTAATGGGACTCAGTGAGGGCATTTGATCATGTTTTACTAAATACTAGACATCAAAAGTCTTAAGGTAACGCTACATCTGGCAGCATGAATTGAAGTCTAAATCATAATACTGGAGGTAAGCCCAGTCCTTAAGAAATAAGATAGGGCAGAGATGGCTGAACTTTGCTTTGGAAAGGATACCAACATGACCGACTTCCTCCAAGAAAGACATCTGATACCAAAGCTATGAGAAACAGAAAATTATAGTTTTAGAATAATTTACTTGGATAAACCTAAAAATGATATGGGCAGAAATCTGTCTGCTGTGAGTGTTTGGATGTATTCATTGATCTCTATGCTATGCCCAAGTCTTATTCTGACAAGTTCCACCAAGACAGAAATGTATTCGCTAAACAGTAAGCTACAAAGGTGGTTACAGCTGGCAAAACAATTTTGGTCAGAATAATTGATATGGAAAAAGTACTGTAATTCAGCCAGGTGTGAGATTTATTTTCCAACTTGGCTGTGTTGCGTACATTATGCAAATTTAAGTCAGCAGGCCTAAACTGGCCATCGGGCAGACTGGTCAATTGCCATAAAGAATGTTATTTTGAATCCTATTCAACGTTCCTACCAATGTCAATGTGTCTTTCTTCCCAGATGATGTCTAGAAACACAATTTTTGTTTGTGCTCTTTATACATTCATAGGGTTACCCCCTGTCTTCTCTACATGTTGAATTAGGTATTACAAGCCTCCCTCTTTTTTTGTTCTACGTGACATATTTTTGTGCCGAGCTACCATCTTTGGTTGGCTAGCATTTCTTTAGATCTATAGTACTATAACATGATTTAGCATTAGAAGGTTTAGAACATGTTTGAATAGGTGTATTTAGCATGATCATTATTATTATTATTTTTATATACTGCTAACTTCTTAGTAGTGTTGCACAATGGATTCACAAAGTATATAAATAAGCTCAACTCACAAATTTTAAAGGGATACTAAAGGCGTATAGATCATGCCCCTGCAGTATTATTGGTTGATTTTCTGCCATTTAGTAGCCAATTAGTAGCTAAATCAATGTTGTTTCTGTTTATACAGCCCTAACCACATCTCCCCTGTGGCTGACACAAAATGGATAAAAAAAGGGTTAATTTTCAATCAGATGTATACTTACTTTAGAAGTTTGTATCTGTTATTTTAATTTAATTATCCCACACAGGGGGCTTCTCAAAGGTCTAGCAGGCTATTAACAATGTAGAAGATAAGGAATGCTAGATTAAAAAGACTGTCCAACCCAGAAACCTAATATATATAGGCTCCTTTACAGGAAGTATGTGCAAGTCACATGCAGGAAGGCATGACTAGTAGTGATGTCGCGAACATAAAATTTTCCGTTCGCAAAAGGCGAACGCGAATTTCCACAAATGTTCGCAAATGTGCGAACCGGGCGAACCGCCATAGACTTCAATGGGCAGGCGAATTTTAAAACCCACAGGGACTCTTTCTGGTCACAATAGTGATGGAAAAGTTGTTTCAAGGGGACTAACACCTGGACTGTGGCATGCCTGAGGGGGATGCATGGCAAAACTCCCATGGAAAATTACATAGTTGATGCAGAGTCTGTTTTTAATCCATAAAGGGCATAAATCACCTAACATTCCTAAATTGTTTGTAATAACGTGCTTTAAAACATCAGGTAGGATGTTGTATCGATCAGGTAGTGTAAGGGTTACGCCCGCTTCACAGTGACAGACCAAACTCCCCGATTAACGCACCGCAAACAACCGCAAACAGTCCATTTGCACAACCACAAACTCCCCATTTGCACAAGCTAGCCATATCCCGTTCCTTGTCCTCACTGATGTCATTGAAGGACTCTTTCTCCACCCAGCCACGTACAACACCAAGGGTCCCGAAAGGTGACAACAAGCCCCCTGAGACGCCTGCTGTGTTTGGTCTTCCACCTCCTCAAAGCCACCTTCCTCCTCTGACTCCTCTTCTTCAGACTCCTCTCTCTGCATTGCCTCTCTCTGCGTTATTATAAGGTGTGTTAAGTAGTACTATTCCTATCAGTTTAATCCCTGTTACGTCCCCTATCAGGGGACGTGTATATGGCATCGATTTTAAGAACCGGGAGATGGAAAAAGATGCTTGGTCGGTCCTCCTACTTCAAATTTGGGGCACTGCACGTGTAATCTAATGTGCCACCAGATAGGAGTGGTGTGTTAAGTAGTCCCCCTCATCAGGCCTTTTTTAGTCGAATGTATCGCCCACTGTCAGTCCCTTCGGGATCCATCCCTCATTCATCTTAATAAAGGTGAGGTAATCTAGACTTTTTTGACCTAGGCGACTTCTCTTCTCGGTGACAATACCTCCTGCTGCACTGAAGGTCCTTTCTGACAGGACACTTGAAGCGGGGCAGGCCAGAAGTTCTATCGCAAATTGGGATAGCTCAGGCCACAAGTCAAGCCTGCACACCCAGTAGTCAAGGGGTTCATCGCTCCTCAGAGTGTCGATATCTGCAGTTAAGGCGAGGTAGTCTGCTACCTGTCGGTCGAGTCGTTCTCTGAGGGTGGACCCCGAAGGGCTGTGGCGATGCGTAGGACATAAAAAGCTCCGCATGTCCTCCATCTGTAAAGCGTCCTGTCCTTGCCGGCGTGGTCGTGGGAGGAGGAGGATTACTTTCACCTCTTCCCCTGTTAGATTCCCGCTGTGCTGTGACATCACCCTTATACGCTGTGTAAAGCGTACTTTTTAATTTATTTTGGAACTGGTGCATCCTTTCCGAATTGCGGTAATTCGGGAACATGTCAGGCATTTTCTGCTTATACCGGGGGTCTAGTAGCGTGGACACCCAGTACAGGTCGTTCTCCTTCAGCCTTTTTATACGAGGGTCCCTCAACAGGCACGACAGCATGAAAGACCCCATTTGCACAAGGTTGGATGCCGAGCTACTCATTTCCCGTTCCTCCTCCTCACTGATGTCAATGAAGGTATGTTCTTCCCCCCAGCCACGTACAACACCATGGGTACCAGATAGGTGACAACGAGCACCCTGGGATGCCTGTTGTGGTTGGTCTTCCTCCTCCTCCTCAAAGCCACATTCCTCCTCTGACTCCTCTTCCTCACAATCCTCTTCCAGCGTTGCCGCAGGTCCAGCAAGCGATGCTGATAAGGCTGTTTCTGGTGGTGATGGTGACCACAACTCTTCCTCTTCACGCTCATCTATGGCCTGATCCAGCACTCTTCGCAGGGCATGCTCCAGGAAGAAAACAAATGGTATGATGTCGCTGATGGAGCCTTCGGTGCGACTGACTAGGTTTGTCACCTCCACAAAAGGACGCATGAGCCTACAGGCATTGCTTTTGAGCGTCCAGTAACGTGGCAAAAAAATTCCCAGCTCTGCAGAGACTGTCCTAGCACCCCGGTCATACAACTACTCGTTAACGGCTTTTTCTTGTTGGAGCAGGCGGTCGAACATGTTGAATTCCAATGTGTCGGGCTGTCGCAAATCAAGCGCCTCACTGGCATGTTGTTTCGCCGCTGGATATCTGAAAAGTGCGCCAAGGACGTGTAGGAACGCCTGAAATGGCCACACACCTTCCTGGCCTGCTTCAGGACGTCCTGTAAGCCTGGGTACTTATGCACAAAGCGTTGTACGATCAGATTACACACATGTGCCATGCACGGCACATGTGTCAACTTGCCCAAATTCAATGCCGCCAACAAATTTCTTCCGTTGTCACAAACCACTTTGCCGATCTCCAGTTGGTGCGGAGTCAGCCACTGATCCACCTGTGCGTTCAGGGCGGACAGGAGTGCTGGTCCGGTGTGACTCTCTGCTTTCAGGCAAGTCAACCCCAAGATGGCGTGACACTGCCGTATCCTGGATGTGGAATAGTACCTGGGGAGCTGGGGGGGTGCCATTGATGTGGAGCAAGACGCAGCAGCAGAAGAGGACTCAGCTGAGGAGGTTATGGAAGAGGATGGAGTAGGAGGAGTAGAGGAGGTGGCAGCAGGCCTGCCTGCAAGTCGTGGCGGTGTCACCAACTCCTCTGCAGAGCCACACATTCCATGCTCGGCAGCCGTCAGCAGGTTTACCCAATGCGCAGTGTAGGTGATATACCTGCCCTGACCATGCTTTGCAGACCAGGTATCAGTGGTAAGATGGACCCTTGCCCCAACACTGTGTGCCAGACATGCCATTACTTGCTTTTGCACAATCGAGTTCAGGTTGGGGATTGCCTTTTGAGCAAAGAAATTTCGGCCGGGTACCTTCCACTGCGGTGTCCAAATAGCTACAAATTTTAGGAACGCCTCAGACTCCACCAGCTTGTATGGAAAAAGCTGGCGGGCTAAGAGTTCAGATAAGCCAGCTGTCAGACGCTGGGCAAGGGGGTGACTTTGTGACATTGGCTTCTTACGCTCAAACATGTCCTTGACAGACACCTGACTGTGGGCAGATGAGCAGGAACTGCTCAAGGCGAGAGACGGAGTGGCGGATGGTTGAGAGGGGGCAAGGAGGACAGCAGTGGTTGACATGGCTGAAGATGCTGGACCAGGAGGAGGATGGCGGCTTTGAGTTTGTGTGCTGCTTGTACTCATGTGTTGATCCCATAGGCGTTTGTGATGTGCGATCATGTGCCTTTGCAAAGCAGTTGTACCTAGGTGGGTGTTGGACTTCCCACAACTCAGTTTCTTTTGGCACAGGTTGCAAATGGCATCGCTGTTGTCAGAGGCAGACACACAAAAAAATGCCACACTGCTGAGCTCTGCAATGACGGCATTCTGGTAGTGGCAACAGCATGCGTTGATTGGCGTGCTGTCTGCCTGACCCCGGGTGCCGATGCATGCTGTCTGACTGTGCCACTAGCTCCTTGCGACGACCTCCCCCAGCTTCCAAATTGTCTCCTCCTCCTCCCTGTCTCCCCCCTGTTTTTCTTCTCTTCTAGCAGGCACCCACGTGACATCCACGGACGCATCGTCATCATCAACCGCTTCACTTGTATCTGACAACTCAGCAAAGGAAGCAGCAGCGGGTACAACATCATCATCATCACACCGTACGTCCATGTGTGTAATGCTGCCTGACTGAGACATATCACTGTTATCTACATCCTCTGGCAATAATGCTTGTGCATCACTCATTTCTACCAACTGATGTGTAAATAACTCCTCTGACATATCAAGTGAAGCGGCTGTGGTGCTAGCGTTGGTGGTGGCGGCAGGCGGGCGAGTGGTAACTTGATAGGTGCCCAAAGCTAAGCTGGAGGAGGATGGTGCATCAAGGTTCCAAGCGGAAGCTGTAGAAGATTGGGTGTCCTGTGTTAGCCAGTCAACTATGTCCTCAGAACTTTTCGAGTTCAGGGTACGTGGCCTCTTAACACTGGGCATTATTCTAGGGCCAAAGGGAATCACAGCATCGCGACCACGACGGCCCTGAGGGGTGGCCTGCCTCTGCCTGTAATTTTTTTTTCGATTAGTGGTACTATGCGTGCAAGCTACTGTGACAACAGATATGAGTGGCACTGTGCATTGGCAGAGTAGACGCTGTAGGCCTGACACACACGCTTGCAGACAACTAACTGCTATTCAATCTATTACAGTCAAAACATTTTTTTTTAAAATGTACACTACTGTTACACCAGATATGAGTTGCACTGGTGTGACACTGTGCCCTGGAAGGCCCTGAAACGCACACGTGTGAAGGAAACTGACTGCTATTATTTCACAGTCAAAAAAGTTTATTTTTTTTAAAATGTACACTACTGTTACACCAGATATGAGTTGCACTGGTGTGACACTGTGCCCTGGCAGGCTCTGAAACGCACACGCGTGAAGGAAACTGACTGCTATTATTTCACAGTCAAATTTCTAGTTATTTTTTTTTAAATGTACACTACTGTTACACCAGATATGAGTTGCACTGGTGTGACACTGTGCCCTGGCAGGCCCTGAAACGCACACGTGTGAAGGAAACTGACTGCTATTATGTTACAGTCAAAAGAGTTTAGTTTTTTTTAAATGCAAGCTATTGTGACACCAGATATGAGTGATGGCACTGGGCAAGTAGCACAGTATACGCTGTGAGCCTGACACACACGCTGGCAGGCAGGCAACTGCAATTAGATTACACAGAAAAAAAAAAAGCAGACTGATGTTCTAGCCCTAAAAAGGGCTTTTTGGGGTGCTGTCCTTACAGCAGAGATCAGATGAGTCCTTCATGACTGTAGTGGACACTGAATACACTAGCCTAGCTATCAATTTCCCTATTAAATCAGCAGCAGCACACTGTCCCTCCTCTCACTAAGAATGCAGCTTCAGAATGAATCTAAAATGGATGCTGTCCAGGAGGTGGGAGGGTCTGGGAGGGAAGGTCTGCTGCTGTTTGGCTGGAATGTGTCGGCTGACTGTGAGGTACAGGTTGAAAGTTTCCTCAATGATGACGAATAGGGGGCGGACCGAACATCGCATATGTTCGCCATCCGTGGCGAACGCGAACAAGCTATGTTCGGCAGGAACTATTCGCCAGCGAACCGTTCGGGACATCACTAATGATTTAACTCCTAAATGGCAGAATGCAGGGGTATGGTGTATATACACCCAAGCTGCTTCATTAAGCTAAAATATTTTTAATGCATATAGTGTCCCTTTTAAACTTGGGCCACGTGTATTGAATGCTTAGTCTCTAAATAGTATGTGACTACACTAAGGATGAGTAAATACAAAACAGGGAATGTGTCTGGATGGAAGTTCATTCCTATGCCTTTCAAAAGAAGTATGTTTTTAAGGTTTCCTTAAATGATTTAAAAAGTCTAATTGAGTGAGAAACGGAATTCCATAAGAATGGTCCAGCCTTTGAAAAGTCTTGAAAATGGGAGTTTGTGATGCAGATCCAAACTGAGGAAAGCCTTGTGATGGACCTCCTGCACCCTGACCGGGTACCTCCATCAATCGCTGCTTCCTAGTACTTGCGAACACAATAAGCACCGTACTGGAACACCATAACCACTGTAAACCCCTTGAACCGCCGCAGTTTGGTTGGGGTCTCACCATCCTCCACCCACCCTGGATCCAAGACCAGGATGAGGCTTCCAGTGGGTAGACCTCTCCTAGTCCAGAGAACATAGCAGAAACAACTCTTAGAAGAGCTAATGATTATACTCAGGGGAGTATTGTGATATAGCAATATCCAGAGTGTATGTAGTTCTCCAATCCCCCAAACATGAGCCAAGACTTCATGAAGGGGTAAAGCATTCTGTTTTAATGGTAGCCACACTGGCCTTTCATGCAAGTCCCCATGCAAGTGGTACACCCACATGGAGCTTGTTGGGGACTGTGACACAAAGACACAGACCAATAAGAACAGTGATTAAATGCCCAATACTCCCATAACAAACATACAATCCTTCCTCCCTGCTTGGGAGATAATTGGATTAGTAGCTGTACTAATTCTAATCAAATTATCCCCAAGCACAGAAAATACATACTTTTTCAAAACACCCCAAAACTACCCTAAAAATACCCTAAAAATACATAAAACACCACAAATTATTTCCCCTAATAGCCTTGATCTGGGTCACCAACATATCCAACAATCACCCAGATCAGTTCAGGGGTTCAGAAATTTTATGGAAGTCATAGTTTTTACCGACCGCAGGCATGGTCCCATAGCCGAAAATAGTTCCATAGAATTGCAGCTAAATGCCGCTGGAGGACCGATTGGGAGCCACGAGGTTTTCATGCCAAAAATAGTTCCAGGGCATTTGTGGCTAAGACCCCCTGTGTCTATTCGCGTTTTTCGTCCATGCGAACAAGATGGCCGCCACCTTGTGGTCGTCCATAGGAATTGCGGCCACCCAGACGAACACTTAGACCACAGAGGTGGAAATGGAAACCATGTATCAATTAAGCTTAACAAGCTCCAGGGTGGTCTCCGGTTCGTGCGACTGTTTGGTAAACGAACCATATAGTCCCAATTGCACGAACAGAGCCTGTTATAAGTCCAAGAGGCACAACTGGTGTTTTCCAATAGGATTTGACACAGGGGCCATAGTCACAGCGTAGGAGGCTGGCAAACAGGCCCCTCCAAAAGTCAGTGACGAGGTTACTTTCGTCACAAGCCTTATATCATAGGTAGAGTGGAGTGGTCAGAATGGGATGCATTTATTTATTAGGGAAGATGTAAAATTTGGGGCACAGTGGTAAAGTTATTTATAGGTAAAGGGTAGGTAAGGAATATATATACCTTTTGGAGAGATGGTGATAAATTTGCCTTTTATTTAGCCTCCTGCAAGGCAACAGAAAATGCCAGATTTTCACCCTTAACAGGTCACCTGTCTCAGCTGTAGTTTCTCCTTTGTCTCCCACAACTACATATAACCTCTGCAAGGTTCTCATCTGTCACCCTCACTCCCAGGAACTCCATATTCTGTATCAGGAAGTGTAAACCATCACCAGAGGTAACCCCAGCATTAGGCGAGTTACACAACTGCCTAAGGCCTTGCACTGTGGTGGAGAGACTGAGCTCTCAGGTCCTCTTTCTTGGCACATTTTAAAGCATACATCATGCATCTTGCTCTTGAGTGGAACAGAGCATATCCTTGGGTTACCATTGCAGTGCTTTGATGCATAACAACATGACAGCCTGAGGGAACTATAGGCGTGGTCTCCACTCCTTGGAGGTGCACCTAGATCACCAGGAATCAACTTTCCCCCTTCCCTGTCAAAAGGTAAGCAAGCAAGAAGGAGACAATAATAAAAAGTGGTTATTTTTTTTTTTTTTTTTATTATGTTTTCCCCATTACACATACTACACCCATTATCCCACCCCACACACACACACTACAGACCCTATCATCCACACACAATACAGACTTATTTTCCTCCCATACTCTACATACCCTGTCCACCCCACACACTACAGACCCTATTCCACAACCACTAGAGCCATGTTTCACCCTCACTACAACTCCTCTTCACTACAGCTGCTATTCCCACCAAACACTACAGCCCCTATCCCTCCCACACAATACATCTTTCTATTCCTGCCATACACTATAGACACGATCTGCCACACACAGTACAGCCTTCTATTCCTTCCATACACTACAGACCCATTCCCTTACCACTAGAGCCAATTTTCGTCCCCACTACAGATCCTATGCACCACAGCCCTTACCCTCCCCACACAATACAGATCCTATCCCTCCCACCCAGTACAGCTACTGTTCCACCACAAACCACCTATTGTCCCACACACTACAACCACTACACCCCCACTCAGCGTCTAATCTCCTCACCCCACGACAGCACTAGTATGTGGCAGTATTTATGTATATATGTTACGTTTGTCTGACAATAGTTATGGAATTGTACTTTATGATATAGCACATATTAAAACAAAACACATGACTAGTGCTGGGTTTTAGGTGATAAACTACTGACTTTATTCATAAAGACAAGAGCAGGTTTGGGTTACAGAGACATAGAACATGTGGAGTCTGCGCCTCAACTCATTAGAGCTATTTTCGGCAGCACGAGGGGAACCAACAAGATATTAGGCAGGTGGTTTTAATGTTATGGCTGATCAGTATATGTCGAATCATGAACATATGTTATTCAATAACATTTTATTACCTGGATTCAGAGTAATTGTATTTATCCTTTGCTTTGGCAAAAAATATTTTTATAGTAATTGTTACAAACGCACACTACATCAAGTGTGTATCCAACTTGGTTCTGACAGCAAAAAGGTTATAATCATTATTTGTCTGCCCTAGACCAGAAATAATTATAAAAAAATCTACATAACATCACCCACACTTGACTCTAATGTCAAAAGCTGCCAGCACCGAGACACTTTATAAATGGGGTGCTGTGATTCCCCTAGCAAATTAGATTACCAAACCACAATGCACAGTTTAGAACAATATCTACCGTATTTATCGGCGTATAACACGCACCGGCGTATAACACGCACCTCATTTTTAGAAAGAAATTCCAGGAAATTTCCCCCCTCCCATAGTATTCCCCCCCCCCCTCATCCCATAGTATTCCCCCCTCATCCCATAGTGTTCCCCCCTCATCCCATAGTGTCCCCCCTTTCCATAGTATTCCCCCCCTCCCCTCCCATAGTATTCTCCCCCTCCCCTCCCATAGTATTCTCCCCCCTCCCCTCCCATAGTATTCTCCCCCTCCCCTCCCATAGTATTCTCCCCCTCCCCTCCCATAGTATTCTCCCCCCCTCCCCTCCCATAGTATTCTCCCCCCCTCCCCTCCCATAGTATTCTCCCCCCTCCCCTCCCATAGTATTCTCCCCCTCCCCTCCCATAGTATTCTCCCCCTCCCCCCTCCCATAGTGATACCGGAGAAACTGACGGAAGCGAAGCACAGAGAGATGGACACAGGTTTCTTCAGGAAGGAAGAGATTCTTTATTGGATCACCGATCGGGACTCAGAGGGACTAACGTCACCAAAATACAACAGGTTCTGAGCCCCGGACAATAGTGCAGGCTCCTTATATAGGCACATAACTCCTCCCATATTAAGCTCCACCCGCACATTCTCTTGACCAATCAATACAAATAAGAATTAACTTCCTGCTTGACCGCATGGCCTGTCCAGCACAATGGAGGAGGGGAATACTACATCCTGTATTCTTGCACATGCTCCGTACACTACTGATCGTATCTTGCCTCGTGCAACCAACTGATCGATACGTCAGCATATGCACGTACACATGCCACGTGGTAATCTCGGCCTACTAAATTTATTTTTACCGAGATTCCACCACAATAGTATTCTCCCCCCCATAGTATTCTCCCCCCCTCCCCTCCCCTCCCATAGTATTCTCACCCTCCCCTCCCATAGTGTACTTCCCCCCCTCCCCTCCCCTCCCATAGTGTACTTCCCCCCCTCCCCTCCCCTCCCATAGTGTACTTCCCCCCCTCCCCTCCCCTCCCCTCCCATAGTGTACTTCCCCTCCCATAATTACTTACCTGTCCTGAAGCGTGGGCCGGCTTCACAGCTTGCACCGCGGTAAAGGAACTTTAATTTCATGTTCCGGTTTCCGGCGGGACTGAAAGGAAGTGTGCACACTATTGTGCACACTTCCTTTCAGTCCCGCCGGAAACCGGAACATGAAATTAAAGTTCCTGTACCGCGGTGCAAGCTGTGAAGCCGGCCCACGCTTCAGGACAGGTAAGTAATTATGGGATATCGGCGTATAACACGCACCCACGATTTTTCCCCTATTTTCAGGGGGAAAAAGTGCGTGTTATACGCCGATAAATACGGTATGTCCATTTGAAAATACTAATAAGTTGATCTATTCAAGTAATGTGATTTCATACCAGACAAAGGCAGAATCTAATAAATAAATATTTATTATGAAGAAATAGTCACAGTACATTAAAAAAGAAAAATAGATGATACATTGGTTAGACCAACAAAAGATTAAAAAAAAGGAGAAATTAAAACAAAATCCTAATTACCAACTTAGCTCTTAAAACAATGGTATCTTCCTTCCTAGAGTCTCTGGCAAAAATGGCGACTTACTCAAAATTGAATATTGGCCTATAGTAAGCACACTAGCTCTTGGTGTGCTGCTAGAGGGAAGTTAGAAACATAGAAATATAGAATGTGATAGCAGATAAAAACCATTCAGCCCATCTAGTCAGCCAAATATTTCAAAATACTTTTAATTACGGTAGTCCCTGGCCTTAGCTTAAGTCAAGAACAGCATTATGCCTATCCCACACATGCTTAAACTCCTTTACTGTGTTAACATCTACCACTTCAGCTGGAAGGCTATTCCATGCATCCACTACCCTCTCAGTAAAGTAATACTTCCTGATATTTTTAAACCTTTGCCCCTCTAATTTAAGACTATGTCCTCTTGTTGTGGTAGTTTTTCCTCTTTTAAATATAGTAGTCTCCTCCTCTACTGTGTTGATTCCCTTTATGTATTTAAATGTTTCTATCATGTATGTACGTAGTGGGGAATCGCGATGCAGCCTAGAACAAAATCTAACCCCATTAAACCCCCCAGTAACGACAGACCACTTAGTATGGATGAAACAGGCCACAGCATTTATTATCACAACTAAATTACTGCATAACACATCCATAACTTTATTTATTAAATCTCTTCTTTTCTGTAACCAAAACATTAGACATAAATAAGCATAAATTAACATATATACATATATAACTCCACCCATAGTGTTATACAGTGACCCAACCGTCCTTGCCAATAAAAACATGGAGTGGTTCCTAATCACCACTCCCTCTCACCTCCCCCCTCGTCATAAAAAATCCTTCCAATGCCTGCCATCAGCCGACCTTATCCACGCTCGATGGGCACGAGACCTCAGGCAACCTAAAGTTTAACCTTTGGAGCAGGGGAGGTTTGAGACCTTAAAAACTTGTTCATCTCATTCCATATACTTAAACGTAACCTCAAACTCAATTGGCAAGGACATCCCCCGCCACAACCCCGCTGTTTTACGCCTAAAATCAGCGGGGGACCCCACCACAACCAGCCATGGCCTGTTCCACCACTTCTCGCAGCGCTAGAGTAACAGAGGTCAAGTCCGACCTCCAGCAAGCGCACCCTTCCTTCGAGATAACTAGGCCACATTCGGCCAAACCCAAAAGGCTAACCGGAAATTTTAATTTTATTTTATTATTTTTTTTTTTTTATATATTTATGGCCACGACAAACCTAAAAACACATCTAGTCCGATGACCGACAGCAGCGCACCAGGGCACTCACTTGCGGAGCGCACTGCCAACAGGAAAGGGAGATAGGCGCAGCCTAGTCCCTGAGAACCTTGGGGAAGAAACATAATGCGTAACATGTCCAAATTGAAGAGCACCCAAGTCCGAAACTGTTACCGACCCATGTCATGCCACCCAGGGATGACAAAACCCCTGGTACCCCATGAGGCGGGACAGCTGACCCCGTATGAGGAGGAGCCACACCCCCCTCACGTATCCGGTGCCAGACCCCGAACCTCCGCTCCTGAAGGCGGAAGATCCAACCACTCGCCCCCGCCTCCTGGCCCAAAGTACACACGAAAATCCCACCCTCCCCAGTCTGTGGTGGTGGGGGACCGTAACCGCGGAGATAAATCCAGTCAGAGACTAGCAAGGCGAACCCAAGGAACCCACCACCTTGACTCCCACCATCCGAGCCCTCTGAACCATTGGCGCAGGCACGCCCAGCCTGGCGGTGTCCTTAGCCGCCCCCAACCAAAATAAATGCCCCTTGAATTCCCCACCATCCTTATCCAGGAATTTGAGCCCCCAAGAGGAACACCCCAACTAAATGGACGTGGGGGTGAAAACCCATCTCCGAAAACCAAACAGGGTGAGGAGGCCGAACAATCCAGGGGACGGAACAGCACTCCCAATGAAAACAGGCAAATGACGGAAACCGGCACCGCCCCCGATCGGAACGGTATATTGCAGACTATCCTGGAAACCCATTATAGCATGGTAGGAGCCCAACCATTACCCCGTGCATTCCACCTACCACAGGAGGATGCAGAAAGTAAACCCCGCAACATCCAAGAATTGCACAGATTCTATCGACGAATCAGCCAACCGCAACCGACTTACCCTTCCCAACAGCCATTGAGCGTCGAAACCTGAAGGAAGTCCGACCCTACGCTTACCCAACTCCACCAAAAACACCCACCCACGTGCCGACGATCGTAACATGAACAGGAAGCCGAGCCCTGCTAGTCGCAGAAATCGCCCCCAATGCCCATAATAGACGGGACCAAACATGTAGATAAGCAGTCCACTCCCGGAAACCCCCAGGAAACGTTCCCATCCGTCCCGATCACTCCCACCTTATTAGAGAGGGCCCCACGCCGCCTCAGAGATCAACCCACAGACCAGCTTCATCCGACCGTTGGACCAAGCGACCACACCTCCACTGCCCTATCAAATCGACCCCGCGACACCTCCGCCTGAAGTACGCCCTATAGTGAACAAGACAGAGCATCGGCCATCCCATCGGGAATACCCGGACGAAAGAAAAATAAATAAATAAATAAAATAAACCTTTGCCCAGCCGCCCCTAGCCTCAAACAGCGCCGAGCCAGGCACCGCAACCAGAGCACAACTGGGGTAGAGGGTACTGTCACATGATAAAGACAGCCAGCACCACCCCACGATGGTCCCGAAGGAAAACCACCCCACCTGTTCGCGAGCTGGGAACCCGATGCCTACCATGCCCCTAGAAAGGGGAAGCTCCAAGAACACCAGAGTCCGCCAGAGCCCCAATGCTAGCCACCGTAACGGGCAGGAGTCAACACACCATTGAGAGCCCAACATGGCCCAAAACCCCAAACCCGTTGCACGGCAAACAGTCGGAAGTCATCGGAAAGAAGTTAGGGGACCAGATTGCACAAGCCACTGTCAAGGCCCAGAAGGAACCCCATACAGTCCCAAGGGCAACCACAACAGGCAAAGTCCAGCGCCCCCCAGAGAGCCCATGGGTAGCGCAGCCGAAAACCACACCTCCCCGCAAAACCCCGACGCCTCCTGCCCGATGACCCAAACCGCAGCCAGTGGTAACCAATGTTCCCCCTGCAGAAATTGACCCCTCTAACCATGAGACTACAGCACGTATCCCGACCCACGGACATGGCCTGGGCCACGGAACCCGGAATCTCTGAAACACTACCCCAAGAAAAACCCCGCAGCAGCAGAGTGCGTACGTCCGACACTGATGGCCCCACACATAAGCGACATCGGGAGCAACTCCCCTGGAGGCACATAGCCACCCAAACCCAACCGTCAGAAAAACAGCCCGGAAGCAATAACCCGACCGATGTACCGGCAGCAGCCGGAAAACAAATTCCACAGCCGCCTCCGACAGCAAAGTCCCAGTGCCCCACCCACTCAGACCGTTGCGCCGAGCTACCATCCCAAACCTAGCCCCTGGAATGAAACGACAACTGAGCAGATAAGGAATCTGGCGATATCGACCACGCCCCTCCATGGACACCGCAACCCAAAGGGGGGACCCGCAGAGTGGACTTCAGGGGCACACCAAACGATTGAGGAAGTAAGCTCCTCGAGCGTCCTTGGTAAACTGGACCCACCCGCCCGATGGAGCTCTCTCATGGACTGAGGGTCCTGTACCGAGAGCACCCACGTCCCCCATCCTGACAGATTGCAGAGAGGACGAAAACGCATCATGGTGAAGCGCCAGACGAGCCCCAAGTAAAACCAGAGGCCGAAGCCCATCTGGTCCCGGGACAAGAAGGGCCGCACCGCAAAACGTACCTCCACCAACCCAGCTCATCCCAGGGACGACATGCGCCCTGAGAGCGTCCTGACCGCAGAACCACGCAGCGCATTCTCGGGGAGCCCTCTCCCTGACCATGCTATCCAGAAAACAGGGCGCATCTGAATATGCGCCATGGGGTTTAACTGACCACAGCATGCTCCCCACGACCCTCTGGAGCCCCCCAATGTCCATCTTAGGCAATGGACCCCCCGTGGCAGGAGGGAACATACCTGCAATAAAAGCCCCCCGCCCCATCTGCTCCCTGGCATCGCGCGCAAGCCAAGCGGGCCATGAAAGCTCAGCAACACCCAGGGTCACGTAAACCTGGGAGGCATCGCCGGCGCTATCAGCTGCGCCGGACACTGCAAGAAAGCATACCGAAACACATGACACATACTGAAATTAAAAAGGGGGGGGGGTGGAGGGCGGGAAGCTGCGTCCATGTACCCAATTGTTTGGAGACTAGTACCGCCTCTCTTTTATTTTATTTTTTGTTTTTTATTTTCCGTTTTGTTAAGCCATTCGGGAATGTACAGTTAATTTCTGTCTTATAAATATTTTTTTTTTTTTTTTTTTGTTTTTTGTTTGGTATTGAAATCTATGTATTGAAGTATGTAGTAATTTTTTTTATTTAGTAATTTTTAATTTTTTTTTTTTTTAAAAAGGACCAAACTGAAGAAAAGAAGGAACAACGGAGGCATGTGAAGCGCCAAAAGAGGGGGAAGGGAAATGTACATACCGGTCGCAGCCTGGCGATCCAAACCCGGCACTGCGCTCACAGAAGGCTGAGGCAAAGAAACAGCAGTTCCAGCATCCAGAAAAGCCATCAGCTGTGATCCAGGCGCCACCTGCTGGACGTGTCCTGAAACAGCAGCAGTCCTGAGAAGAGAGCAGTGGAGAAGACGCGATCCCCTGCCCCAGAGGAGATGGCCGAGGTAAGTGACCTGCAGGGGGGGGAGGGGGTCCAGGCAAGGTAGGAGGGGGGGGTGGAGAACAGAGGGGACCCAGATAGAGCAGAATAGGAACATGGAGAGGGGAAAAGAGGGGAGGGACAGGGAGGAGAGGGGAGGGGATGGGGGGACAGGATAGGAACCAGGAGAGGGGAAGGGAGGGAGCAGAAAGAAAGGAAAAGGACCCACAGAGCTGAAAGGGGGGGGGGGGAGGACAGAAAAGGATGAGAGGGTCCCGGGGGCCCTGACAGTGGGAAGTTGGGCCCCCCAGGGGACCCACTGACAGCAGCCACATGGGAGGGGGAGGGAACAGAAAAGAGAGTACCGGGAGCCTTCCTCACCGGCAGAGGAGGCTCCCGACCCACAAGGGGACCCCCCACGCACCCCCAACAGCGGTACCACTTACCACAGGGGCCCCAGCGGCAGCCCCACCCCCCCGCCGGCCGCAGGGGGACCTGGAATGGTGCCGGGCGGCCACTCGCCGCCTGGATGTACTCACGGGCGTCAGGGGAACCGGCCGGGCATGCGGAGCCCGCCAGGTAGGCCGCGCACCAGGCCTCCGGGCCGCAGGGCGCGCGGTAGATGAAGGCCTGACCTCAGGCCTTGAGGGAGCAGGCTGCGCCACGCGCGCAGCCTTGGAAGGCCGCAAATCTCGGTCTCTGGATGCAGGCCGCGTGCCTGGAGCCCCAGACACGCGGTCCTGGTGGTGCCTCAAGCCCGGGCTCCACACCCTCAACTGGGCCCGAGGAGTAGGAGCTGGGAAGAGCCTGGCAGGCGGTGGGAACGCCTGCCAGTGCTGGAGCGGCCCCCAGGGGTAGGGGCCGCAGGGGAGGCAGCAGGGGAGACCACAGGGGGTGCTCCAGGGGGAGGTAGGCCGCGGGGGGGGGCCCACACCGTTAGCCATACCTCTATTAATGCTTGCCCATTGTCCCCACAGGTGCCAGCCACCATCCATGCTGCAGCAGCCCTGAGGGAAGCCAGAAGCCTCAACCATCAAGCTGTGTAACCTGCAGGCCCAGGCAAACAGGAGCAGGAGGACAGGAAGCTGTTTGCTGGCCCGAATCCCAAGTGGCACTGAGGTAAGACCTCCCCCACACTGTCTTACACAGAACCTAATCCCACCCACAGACTCTTCCCAACCAATCCCATGCATCTATCCCCACACTCCTACATGTGCCCTTGTCCGCTTAGCTGCGCTATCTCCCCAGGGCCTTATCCCCCCTGTCTCATCAGTCCTCCAAGCTATACATGTTAAGATCATTTTATTCTTTTTTTTTTTTTTTTTTAGGGAGAATAGATGTATCTGGTGATTTATTTGGTTGAGGTGGTTTGTTTTTA
Source organism: Pelobates fuscus (assembly GCF_036172605.1). Lineage (NCBI taxonomy): Eukaryota > Metazoa > Chordata > Amphibia > Anura > Pelobatidae > Pelobates > Pelobates fuscus. Next base: position 258,118,507 of record NC_086321.1, read on the forward strand.
TCTAATTGGCTTGATAATTTTTTTTTTTTAATATTAATGACATGGTTAAGTTTCTTTTTTACTGTTATGTGTTTTGAACACTGTGTTTTGAACACTGATATAGTTACAGGTTTTGATGCCTCAAAATTTTTTGAGGAATAATTGCTTAGAAATAGGATAAACAGATTCAGTTTAGGAGATAATTCTTTATTGCCTGTTTTCCTCCACTAGAATCGTTTTTTTTTATTGTAAATTTGGGGGAAGAAATAACAAAATGGGTTCATGTGGTAGTGTACAATGTAATCCTAGTAATATACAGTTAATAAGGAGAGATAAACTGAATTAAGTGCTCTTAAATACGAAAAATGTTCCTTTTTTTGCCAAATAGTTAGGGTTATATGTGAATAAATGTAATATATGGACAATTGTTTGAGTGAATATTTCATTTTATATCACTGCAATGTCACTGACCTAATCCTGCCCTTTTCATGCTTACCTCCTTTAGGTTTCCTTATCCTGAATGAAATGAGTTCAGTTAAAAATGTATGATACTTGTGTGATATATTTACTAGATGATATTTTTGGGGGGCATCATTGCTTTTCCTTAGTCAATTTTGTTTTGCCATTAAACGCATAAAAACATGCCTGCAAGAGAAATGTAAACAGCAAGCAGACTGCTGCCACTTCAACGAGGAAGCAAACCTCACGCTTCAGTGGGCTGCGAGACACTCAATGCAAGGCAGCTCTTGTTTCTGTTCTAGAACATAGCCAAGGTAAAGAGGAAGGGCGAGATTACAACAAAATGTCCAAAATCAAAGTCTAAATCCCTTTTTGAATGTATGCCGAGCCATTTTCAGGAAACACTTCTCTTTTTACTAAGGAAACTTTCCAAACAAGAGAGTGTATGCTGAAGGAAAATAAATAAATAAAATAGTACATTATGTCCCCAGAAAAAATATGTATTTTTATAACCCCAGAATTAGTTTCTCTAGTTACTTTTACTCTGTTTACTCAATATAAATAGTTGTATTTTTCAAAACAACTTGGTATCCCATCCTGCGCAGTGTTTAAAGTGAAGGCTTATTTCCGATACTTAAAATATTAGAATTATAAATGAATAGCAGCATTAAATATTGAAGCAATAGTGGGTCCGAGGTACCCATTTGCAGTGTAAGATTTATTCTGTAATGTAATGGTTCTGTTTTGGTGCAATAAATCCTCAAGCTTTTTCTTGGTTTTTCACTAAAGTCCAAATGGCTTTATACCAAATAGGGCAGAATCCTCTAGGTGTGTATGGGGCCATTTGCGGACTGCAACTTATGCAATTTAATGATGTATGGATTTTGATATCATGCTCTGAATGGGATGAATTTTGTCTCAAATTTCAGGCAGACCAAACACTGCTAGACACCGGGAATCCAGACACTAATGTTTCAAATCTGAGCACAGGGCTTAAAAAAAATCTAAACTATTTGTGCACTGGTAGTGCTAGCATACAGCGGACATATAAATAAAAACCAGTGCGAGGGTTAATTAGTTGTTGGCTGGACAGTGCTTAATAGCCAACTACCAGATTAAAAAAGCAAATAAATAAAACAGTCTATGGGGTCAAATAGATCTCTATATTACTCAAAGGATGGTTTTAAGCCACCTTACTATTTAATACTATCGACTTAGGCAGTCAGTTGTTAGAAAGGCCTCATCTTATCCCATAGGTAGGGTTATTTCATTTTAATGAGGGTTGCCAGGGGATTGGGGACACCAAGCCATATATGGGGAAGAGGAAGGGAAGTGGACATGCCACTATTTGGAAGGCTGACAATGGCATGTCCAACCCCTTTGTTTAATTATTTAGAGCCCTGACCTGCCACCCATAGCTGGGGTCTTGAGAGATCATTAAGTCCTATGGTCGCCACAAACGTGCTTACATTAGATTATCCACTTCGTAGCATTCCATCACTATTTCACACATTTGAGGAACAGTCCTATATATATGGCTACAAGCTTGAAGTTACTTAATCTAGAGCTTCTCACTATCACAGGCATGTTAGAGGTTCTGTTCCGGGTTGCTAACAAAAATCAATTTTGTTAAATTAATATTGTTTGAAATCTTCTGCAAAATGTGATACATCAATCACGATGCAATAAGGACTTGACTTACCCTCCTTGCTGCCCCATGGCCAGTTTCTTTAATGAATATATATTATTATTATTATTATTATTATATACCGTGTTTCCCCGAAAATACACCCTACCCTGAAAATAAGCCCTAGCTGAATTTTCGGGGTGGGCTGCAATATAAGCCCTACTCCGAAAATAAGACCTAGGCATTGCACCTTTGCAGCCCGGCGGGACTTCCTTCTTCTATGAGGAGGAGGGGGAGGAGCTTTGCGGGCCACGGCATCGCGCAACGTGATGACGACGTGCGCAGCGCCGTCAGTCTGCCTTCACGGATCTTCAGCGGAAGGATCCATTTCCGGGCGGTGAGGCACCCAGTGGCGAACTCGGCGGGCAAGGAAGGCATCTTTGAAATGTGAGTAGATATCTTATGCCTAGGACTGAATTAATTAAAGGGGGGGTGAATTAATTAAAGGGGGTGGTGAATTAATTAAAGGGGGGTGAATGAATCAAAGGGGGGCTGGATTAATTAGAGGGGGGTGGATTAATTAGAGGGGGTGGATTAATTAGAGGGGGTGGATTAATTAAAGGGGGGGTGGATTAATTAGAGGGGGTGGATTAATTAAAGAGGGGGTGGATTAATTAAAGGGGTGGTGGATTAATTAGAGGGGGGTGGATTTATTAAAGGAGGGGTGGATTAATTAGAGGGGGTGGATTAATTAGAGGGAGTGGATTTATTAAAGGGGGGTGGATTAATTAAAGGGGGGTGGATGAATTAAAGGGGGGGTTCAATGTACATACCGGTACCGTAAATAAATAAGCCCTACCCTGAAAATAAGCCCTAGTGTGTTTTTTGTGACTAAAATTAATATAAGACCCGGTCTTATTTTCGGAGAAACACGGTATATAATTAATCATATATAAAACCATGTCAAGTTTGAAGTCTTTGATTGGATGCATTTAATTGACTCACTTGGGGTATGATTGAATGGTGAATGTGACTAGGTGGGTGATTGGATGCTTGTTGGAATATGTGTCTCAAGATAGCTGCTTGTTGTGCTGCATTTGGAGCTGTAGTAGGTGAATTGGGGCTTTAGAGGGGGTAGGTAGTTGCTACTGTAGGGAAATGTAGTGGGGGATAGGGGCTGTAACGTGGGGAGAGGTTATAGTGGGGGATAGGGGCAGTAGTGGTGGAATAGTGACTATGTTTGGGTGATACCGTCCTTAGTGGGGGGTAGGAGCTGTAGTGTGGAGATATGTGCTATGGTGGTCTGTAGTGGTAAGACATGGACTATAGTGAAGGGGATCATGGTTATAGTGGCATAAAGTGGTTGTAGTGGGGTTGGGACTATAGTGGGGTAAATAGTGGCTATAGTGGGGTGACACATGCTGCAGTGAGGTGACAAAGCTATAGTGGCTTACCAAAGGTTGTAGTGGGGTGAAAGGGACTGTGGTGGGGTTATAGGTGGTGTAGTGTGGATATAGGGGCCATAGTTGGATGTCATGAGATGTACTGGGGTGACAAAGAGTTTAGTGGGGGAGGATAGGGGCTATAATATAGGTAAGAATCCTGGTCCTTTGTGGTCCATTGATAGATGCAGCATGTCTGCATGCCTGGTGGGTGCAAACTGCTCCTTCCAGCTGGGAGTGTCTCAGAGCTTTGTTGTGGTAACCCGGCAATGCTGTGATACTGTAAAGGCTAGAGAGACCAATTGCAGCTTCTCTATTTGAGTGCCAACTCTAGAGGGGAGAGCCAGATAAATGTCACATGTCGTCCTCGGCCACACAGCAGAAAAATGGGCTGGCAGTAGAGACAGATCTTTGATGCTGCCCCACTCCTGCTTGCCACCCTGAGGCCATGGCATCTATGTCCTTGTGGCTATGGCTGCAGTAGATGTCCTCTCTTATTAAATGCTTTACAGAGGAAAAAGCAGCAAAAAACATATTTCTTACAATCTGTCCAAACTGGATCAGCCCATCCTAATTCGGTCCTTTCAAAAAGCCAATGGCTGCCTGAAGCACCTTAGAGTATTTGTAGTGCTATGCTACCAGCCAGACCTTAAAAGTTAATTGACACTGTCAGCCATAGTATATCCTCCAAGGATTTATACTCACCAGGGCTACATTTTCACTAGCTCAAGGCTAGTGGTGAGTGGAAATTCTGAGTAAATAACTTTTTATTTATGTACTTATTTTAAATGTATATGCACATAGCTTTTTTTTTTTAATGGTTTTGTATATATTTTTTTATTTACTTCATGCTTGATTTACTAACAGAAATGTCAGCATTTATATAACAGACTGAGGAACCTACAGTTATATATGTGCTTGCCGTTCTGCTATACTTGTAGAACACAAATACATTTAATGAATGTATTCAAAATAATATTTGGGCTACAATGTCAATTCAATGCAGCACTACCAATTGTCCAGGAAAATTTAAAGATACTGCATTTTTATGTAATGACAATTCATGATTCACATATTTGCTTGACTGCACCCAATCAACCACTCCCATCCTGGTAGAGGTATAATAGAGTGGAAAACATTGCAAAACTCAATTGTTTGTCTGAAATGAGGCACTCATCTCCACTCCTTCAACAACTAGACAGCTTCCAATATCAATAGACACACATGTGGCCCTGTTAACCCTCGATGTTTGCCAGGAATCTGCATATGCAAACACTACCTTCTACAATGGAAACCTTTTTTTCAACATCACAACACAACTTTTCAATATGTTATGGATAGCAAAGTAAACCTAAGTGTATAATTTTTTTTTTTTTTTATGAATATAAGTTAAGGATTTAGCAATACATGAGTAGAGTATAATCATTTTCATGCCATTTCCCAAAATGTAAACTATAAATGGAAGAAATATGATCATTTAAGAGTCAATCCTATGATATTGACTATCAGTATTTAATTTAAATTTATATGATTGACAATATATTTTCAATGCACAGATCGTTTTTCAGAGATGCAGAACAATTATGTATAGAATATTCATTTGAAATGTCTTCGTAGCAGGAATATTGAATCCACGTATGAGATTATAGAAGCAATGGTTAGCAGCACGCCATATTTTGCATAATTCCACCATAACCTAAGGTCCTCTTCTCATGCTTAGCCTTGGACATGCAAAACACTTTTTTTGCAATTCTCCTAGAGCAGTCTAAAACTTTATGCAGGCATAAAACTATTCTATACGTATATTGACTTTGGAACAGTTCATAAAAAGATGCAGCCAAACAAGTAGCAATATTTCTCTAAAAGGGCTAGGGAACTCTGAATCTCTTCCATTATAACAATACATAAATTTGCAAGTATATTAACTATAGTCAGTTAATTATGTTAAAGGGATACTCTAAGCACCATAATAACTTAATCTCAAATAAGTTATGGTGCCTGGAATCTCCTGGTGCCATCTTACCCTTACATTTTAAAGTCTTCTCAGACAGTTTAGCATTTAAGATGAGTATCTCCAGGATCCAAAATGCAGCTCCTTCTTACTGCTCTGGGCTAATGTGGAAACATTCTTGTGAGCAGCAAAGGGCAGCTTAGAGCAATAGTTGACCTTCTCTGGTTAACAATGGCCAACCATCGCAAGCTAAGAATAGACTAAGAATAGATGCAATAGAAAGCATCAGATTCCAAATTAATTTGGAGCAGAATAGGAGAGCTGCAGGTGGCAACACATCTCAAGAATTAAACTATTTGAGAACATTTAAAAGGGAAAATTGAACAGAGGCACTCCAAGTAGCCTAGTAACTTTAGATGAAGTTGTTATGCTGCCTGGGGGACTACTTTAACTTCCATTCACAATTTCAATTTTTTTTTTTTGCTTGTAGGACAGAAATTGCTTAAAGGACCACTCTAGTGCCAGGAAAACATACTCGTTTTCCTGGCACTAGAGTACCCTGAGGGTGCCCCGACCCTCAGGGACCCCCTCCCGCCGGGCTCTGGAGAGAGGAAGGGGTTAAACTTACCTCTTTTTCCAGCGCCGGGCGGGGAGCTTTCCTCCTCCTCTCCTTCTTCCTTGCGACGTCATCGGCTGAATGCGCATGCGCGGCAGGAGCCGCGCTCGCATTCAGCCGGTCGCATAGGAAAGCATTTACAATGCTTTCCTATGGACGCTTGCGTGCTCTTACTGTGATTTTCACAGTGAGAATTACGCAAGCGACTCTAGCGGCTGTCAGTGAGACAGCCACTAGAGGATTTGGAGGCTGGATTAACCCTCATTATAAACATAGCAGTTTCTCTGAAACTGCTATGTTTATAAAAAAAAGGGTTAATCCTAGAGGTACCTGGCACCCAGACCACTTCATTAAGCTGAAGTCGTCTGGGTGCCTAGAGTGGTCCTTTAAGACAACAGCCACAACAAGTGATACATTATCCACAGAAATATAGCTAATACTTGGTCACATTTTAGCTCATCTACAGGCAGTATTACTTTACCACTACCATTATGAAGAAAGTGTGGACAAAAATTAACTACTTTTTATTCAGTGGACGGTTCTTCATTTTGACAATTCCTATAAATCAGTAAGGTAAAAACATGTCATCAATCTCATACTCCTGAGCTACATCATAGAAAAACATAGAAAAAGGAGCATGTAGATATATCTCTGCTTCTGAAAAACATTTTTTTTTGCTCCAGCCAGTTATCTAAAATGTTTTGTTCTTTTATCTAGAACAGGGTTTATCCAGTCTAACACATTTAGTCTAATAGTTTTAATTCCTTACTCTGTTTACTACCAAGCACTATTTATCTAGAACAGGGTTTATCCAGTCTAACACATTTAGTCTAATAGTTTTAATTCCTTACTCTGTTTACTACCAAGCACTATTTATCTTAAAGAAAAATAAAAACTAAATAATATATATATATATATATATATATATATATATATATATATATATATATATATATATATATATATATATATATATATATATATATATATATATATGTGTGTGTGTGTGTGTGTAATGGCACTCACCCTTTCCAGTACTATATCGATAGTATGCCCTGGTGCAATTCCACGCTAGTAGTATACAGTTGCAAGAAAACGTATGTGAACCCTTTGGAATGATGTGGATTTCTGCACAAATTGGTCATAAAATGTGATCTGATCATCATCTAAGTAGTGATGTCCCGAATGGTTCGCTGGCGAATAGTTCTAGGCAAACATAGCTTGTTCGCTTTCGCCACGGACGGCGAACATATGCGATGTTCGGTCCGCCCCTTATTCGTCATCATTGAGGAAACTTTGACCCTGTACCTCACAGTCAGCAGACACATTCCAGCCAATCAGCAGCAGACCCTCCCTCCCAGACCCTCCCACCTCCTGGACAGCATCCATTTTAGATTCATTCTGAAGCTGCATTCTTAGTGAGAGGAGGGACAGTGTGTTGCTGCTGATTTAATAGGGAAATTGATAGCTAGGCTAGTGTATTCAGTGTCCACTACAGTCCTAAAGGACTAATCTGATGACTGCTGTAAGGACAGCACCCCAAAAAGCCCTTTTTAGGGCTAGAACATCAGTCTGCTTTTTTTTTTCTGTGTCATCTAATTGCAGTTGCCTGCCTTCCAGTGTGTGTGTCAGGCTCACAGCGTATACTGTGCCCACTTGCCCAGTGCCACCACTCATATCTGGTGTCACAATAGCTTGCATTTAAAAAACAAACAAAACTTTTTTGACTGTAATATAATAGCAGTCAGGTTCCTTCACACGTGTGTGTTTCAGGGCCTGCCAGGGCACAGTGTCACACCAGTGAAACTCATATATGGTGTAACAGTAGTGTACATTTTAAAAAACAACTAGAAATCTCACTGTGAAATAATAGCAGTCAGTTTCCATCATGCGTGTGTGTTTCAGGGCCTGCCAGGGCACAGTGTCACACCAGTGCAACTCATATCTTGTGTAACAGTAGTGTACATTTAAAAAAACAACACTTTTTTCACTGTGAAATAATAGCAGTCAGTTTCCCTCACGCGTGTGCGTTTCAGGGCCTGCCAGTACACAGTGTCACACCAGTGAAACTCATATCTGGTGTAACAGCAGTGTACATTTAAAAAAAATATATAGAAATTTGACTGTGAAATAATAGCAGTCAGTTTCCTTCACGCGTGTGCGTTTCAGGGCCTGCCAGGGCACAGTGTCACATCAGTGAAACTCATATCTGGTGTAACAGTAGTGTACATTTAAAAAAAAAAAACTAGAAATTTGACTGTGAAATAATAGCAGTCAGTTTCCTTTACACGTGTGCGTTTCAGGGCCTGCCAGGGTCCAGTGTCACACCAGTGCAACTCATATCTGGTGTAACAGTAGTGTACATAAAAAAAACAAAACTGGAGGACCTGGACAACAGGGGGCGACGTAACAACATAAGAATCAGAGGCCTGCCAGAAGTTGAACAAGAAAACTTAAGTACAGCCCTCACACAGCTCTTTACCCACATCCTGGGCAAAGATGCCCCAGAAGATTTCCAGATAGAACACGCCCACAGGGCCCTACGTCCCCCCAGGAGAGATGGCCTACCGCGAGACGTGATTTGCTGCCTCCTGTCCTTTCAGCTCAAGGACGCCATCATGAGAGCGGCGCGCCCTCAGACTATCGCCTTCCATGATGCCGCTATCTCGCTCTACCAGGACCTGTCCACCCTCACCCTAGACGCAAGAAGGGCACTGAGGCCACTCACGCACATCCTCCAGGAGAAACGCATACCCTATAAATGGGGCTTTCCCTTCAGCCTCCAGGCCAAACGGGGGAACACGTGGTGCTCACTGAGGTGGCCCAACGACGTACCCAGCTTCCTGAGGTCAATGGATCTGCCACCCGTCACCATCCGCAACTGGATCTTGGATCAACCTCCGCCACGCCCGGACCACCCTGAGGTGCCCGAGCCACTCCGCAACCAAACACGAAGAGACACACAGCCTACACGCTGGGGAGGCCCTAATGGGCCCGAAGAATAGTTTGACCCACGCTGTCTCCGGCCCCGGTGCATCCCTGCCCTCCTGAATAGTCCTTGCTCGCTGAAGTTACCCCATGGCTTCCACGACGACAGCTAAGTACTCACACTAGTATCCATAAGGGGAACGTTACTTTTACCTTCACCACAAGGGATAGGTGGGCCCGGGGCCTACAGTCGGGGTCACCTCGGGTGGTCGGTGGGGGACTGTGCTTTATACCCTTTGAGTGTCTCTTGGGAGGGGTTCGGGTGCGGGTCCTTACAGTTATCCCCCGGGCGAACCAAGCAACGAAACTTATCATGCCCAGGGTGCCAGGGTGCGACATCCCGGTTGTGCCTCCTACACCCGCAGTGACGGTGCCCGGGACCCTACCCACGGACCAATCTAAAATAGACTGATCCGCCCTCATGGCTCGTTGACCCACCCACAAGTTAACACTGCTCCCGGGAGCCGCCTGCTGACCTCCCTACTGGTGCCGGGGGAACCCACACCAATCCTTGGCTGGGTGGTGGAGGGGATGAGAGACCTAGGGGATATTTGCCTGGGGTAGAGTGTTGCATGATACGTGAAATGTGGCCTGTTCTGTTATGTACAAGCAAACCCGCTATCTATTAACCATATTGTATGTATTTCTTAGCTTATCCAGCCGCCATGTTTGCCATGCTACCGGAACATTCTAGCCCCCGGATACTAGCTGTCCTCCACGCTTGAGACGGGGCGTTCCACATTATTCCTTAGCCGGGTTGGGGGGGGATAGGGGTCCTGAAGGATGTCTGAGCTAGCTAGAGTATCGCATGATGCATGAAATGTTACCTGTTATGTAATGTACCCGCAAACCTGCTCACATTCACCCATACTGTATGTATTCCTTTATCTATCCAAACGCTATGTTTGCCATGCTACCGGGAACCTGCAGGCCTCCTTACTGGAGTCGAGACAGTCCACATCACCCCTGGGTTGGGTGGTGAGGGGTCAGAGGACCCGGGGGAGGTTAGACTTAGCTAGAATATTGCAGAATCTGTGAAACTTTGCCTGATATGTAATGTACATGCAAACTCGCTCTCTTTCATCTGTATTGTATGCACTCTCTAGGCTTATCCGGCTGCCACGCTTGCCATGCTAATGCAGCAGTACTACCACCGGGTACTTAGATCCCCTGGCCCCGTGTCCCCCAGCGACCGACCCACTTGTATATTAGGTCACCCTCACACGACCTAGGGCCACGGTTGCCTATACTCCTTGGCCCCTCATCGGGCGACCACCCTAACCTATCCAACTCCCCACACCTGTCCCTCCCCTACTAACCTCTGCATCCCCTATCCCCCCCCTACCTGAACCCCCGGCGATCCGTTCCCTCCACACGTTTCGTACCACTGCACAGCCATGGCGTCGGGTTTCCGACCCTCGCCCCTACTCCTAAGGACACACAACGTCCGCGGCCTTAACTCCCCCGAAAAGAGGCGGCACCTGCTACGCACCCTCTGGTCACAAAGGGCCTCTGTAGCATTCATTCAGGAAACGCAACTAAAAGGGAGCGACGCCCCCCAGATCAAAGACAGGCGATTTCCCTTAGGGTACTACGCCAATCACCCCGACGCTAAACGAGCAGGGGTTGCCATCATCTTCTCCCACAGCACCCTGTTCCTTAGCTCTGCCTCACAGGCTGACCCCCTGGGCAGGTATCTATTTGTTAAAGGCACGATCGCTGATCACAAGTACACGTTCGCCACAATATACTGCCCCAATAAAGGACAGCACCGATTCCTAGCAAAAACCCTCACGATGTTGGAGAGATTCCGGGAGGGAACCTTGATCCTAGCCGGTGACCTCAATATTCCCCTGGACCCCCGGATGGACTCATCTGCGGGCACCAGCACCATCCCCCCACACTGTATTCGCCAGGCCAAACAAGCTCTGACAAGATCAGGTCTGGTAGACTGCTGGAGGGTGGCGCATCCTGATGACAAAGATTACACATGCTACTCCGCAGCACACAGCAGGTATAGTAGGATAGATTATATCTTCCTAGCCCAGGAATACCTTCCCTTCCTGATGGCTTCCTCAATAGGGATCCAGCACGACTCAGACCACGTCCCGGTCCAAGTCACACTTAAATCTCCGCTCTTCAAACCCAGTGAACGCCACTGGAGACTTAATGAAAACATACTGACGGACAACAATATCACCACACAAATAGCCCAAACACTGACCCAATACTTTGAAGACAATGTCAGGCCAGATACTGCACCCCTCACAATATGGGAGGCGCATAAATGCGTGATACGGGGACACCTGATCAAACTTTGCACCCAGCAGAAAAAGGAACACATCGCCAAAACTCTGGAATTGACACATGAGATAGCTACTCTAGAGACCAAACGGACGATACCTATCGCCACCTCACAGACACACGTAGACAGCTCAGGGACCTACTATCCCAGAATTTACTACAAACCATTCGCAAGTCCAACAGACACTTCTATGAGTTCTCTGACAAATGCGGTAGGACGCTGGCCCGCACCCTGAAACAGAGACAGAGGCTACACCACATCCACCAGATCAGGGGGAAGGATGGGACACTGAAAAGGACACCGACGGATATTTTACAGGCCTTTAGGCTCTTCTATGCGGAGCTATATAACTTAGATACTGCCACGCGACAATCAGACGCGCCCCAACACCGACGTAACATAGACGCTTTCCTCTCCGAGCACATAGGCCGAACGCTCCCAGAGGATCTGGCCGAGGAACTAGAACAACCACTTACGGAGGAAGAACTCGCCACCTCACTCAAAAGATCTAAGTCCAACAAGGCACCGGGCCCCGACAGTTTACCGGTCTCATACTTGCGCAGGTTCAAGGACGTATTGCTCCCGCACATGTTACAGGGTTTTAACTCCTTGTTGGAAGAGGGTCGGTTCCCGACAGACTCCCTACGCGCCACGGTCACGGTCATACCGAAGGAAGGGAAGGACCCCACTGATTGCGGGAGCTACAGGCCGATCTCGCTCCTCAACGCCGACCTCAAGCTCTTCGCCAAAACCATAGCCATGAGACTCTCCCGCGTGCTCCCCACTCTGATCCACCCAGACCAGATAGGATTCATCCAGGGGCGTGAGGCTCGAGACAACACCATCCGAGTCCTACACATGATCCACTCTGCCCGGTCGACAAATAGAAACCTAGTCCTGGTCTCCACAGACGCGGAAAAGGCTTTCGACCGGGTAGACTGGCAGTACCTCGAAGCCACCCTCAGTCACATGCAATTTGGTCCCCATATTCGTTCTTGGATCCTCGCCCTATATACTAACCTGACCGCCCGCATTCGGATTAACGGCGGTATCTCTGCTCCCTTTGCCATTTGGAACGGAACCAGACAGGGCTGCCCCCTGTCCCCCCTCCTGTTTGCCCTCACCCTAGAACCCTTTCTGGAGGCGGTCAGACGGGATGGGGGTATCACCGGGTATAGGCTCCACCACACAGTACATAAAGTAGCCGCTTACGCCGATGACATGTTATTTTTTCTGGACAACCCCGCGATCTCCTTCCCCAATCTCCTCCGAGCCTTCAGGACCTTCGGCGAGATCTCCAACCTTAAGCTGAACTTAAGCAAGTCGGAAGCCTTGCCAATCTCACTCACAGCAGAGAGAGTCACACATCTAAAATCACAGTTCCGCTTCTCATGGTGCGACACCAAACTCAAATATCTTGGCGTCTGGCTGTCCAATGACCTAACACGCCTATTTCGGCTAAACTTCCTCACCATACTCTCGGTCTTACAGGCGGACCTACATCGTTGGAAGGGCCTCTACGTCTCCTGGTTCGGCCGAATTAATGCCGTAAAGATGAATGTGCTGCCGCGCCTTCTATATCTGTTTCAAGCGATCCCTATAACTATACCCAGGACATTCTTCCAAACACTAAACACGGCAATAAGACAGTTCGTCTGGAACGGTAAAGCAAGCAGAATAAGCAGGAAGCGCCCTAAAAGAAGAAGGGCGTGGGTCTCCCATCCCTCTGGGGATACTACCACGCTGCACACATACTCAGGGTGATAGATTGGCATGCCCGCCCCACGGCCAAGCTGTGGGTCCCCATGGAACAGGCACAGGCAAGGGGCACGCTCCCCTCCTGCCTATGGCTCAGTTCCCTCACACTAACATCACTGCGAACAGGTAATCCTCTGACCGATGCCACGCTAAGGATCTGGTGCAAGTTACGGTTCACACACCAACTCACCACCACTGACGGCCCCCTTACACCCATTACACACAACCCGAGGGTGGGAGGAGGACTTACGCCCTCAGACTTACGCGCATTTACGGACACCGACTGGCTTAGCTTCCAACAGCTACTGCAGGGAAACCAACTCAGACCCTTCACAGACTTCATGGAGGACAAGACACCCACAGGCCTAGATCACTTCCACTATGCTCAAATACGGGCTTACTATGCGACCTTCCCAAAAAAACAGTGCCTGAACAGACCACCCACGCAGTTTGAATCCCTTTGCACAACCCGAACCCACCCGGAAAAAGGAGTCTCGCTGCTATACGCAACCCTTCTAAACAGCGAACACCAGTCACACCCCAGATACATAACAAGGTGGGAAAAAGAGACAGGGACCACGCTCACAGACCAGGAATGGGACAAGATCTTTATATTGACTCACAAATGCTCCATCAGCTCCAAACTCCAAGAGACAAGCTTTAAGATCCTCACACACTGGTACAGGACCCCAGACATCCTACACCGTATAGACCCAGGGATACCAGACGAGTGCTGGAGATGCGGTGCCCCGGACGGTTCCTTTATCCACACCTGGTGGAGCTGCCCCGGCATCGCTCCCTTCTGGACAGCGATCAGGGAGTCCATTTGTCTCATAACGGACATCACCCTCCCGTTCCACCCCCTCACTATGCTCCTACACCACACAGACATGTCCATTTCCGCATACAAAAAATCCCTACTTAAACACCTACTAACTGCAGCCATAGCGATAGTCCCAACTAGGTGGAAACAAAAGGATGCGCCTACCCTCCGGCAGTGGCTGGACAAGGTGGGAGAGATACACCACATGGAATCACTCACGGCAGCACTCCATGGAAGGCTAGAGAAATGTAACCGCACCTGGACGCCATGGCTGTGGTACCTCATGATGGATGGGGCGGGGAACCGAGGGCCCCCTCTCCCCCCCCAACCCCCTCTCCCTCTCCTCCCCTACCCTATCCACTCAACTGATCAGAAGGTCGGAATCACTGTCGTCCGAGTACTGACTATCCCCAACCCTCTGACATCCGCACCCTCAGGACAGTCCCAGTGACGACCCCTTCACATGCCCTTGTTTACTTCGAACCCACCACCTACGACCACATGCTCCAACTGGACCAGAGAAACCCTGGTTCTAGGACTGGAAACGCCGACTATACATTGAACTGAATCCCGAGACTCACGCACACAGTCCCTGGCGTAAGACCTACACCCTGACGCGACCTATAGCACGACAGATGGACGCTAACGCCCGGACCTTCTAAAGTAGGGCTCCCAGCCACACCACCCCTTGGTCACTGACTGGTTACATCCTTAAAACATGCCCGGTCCATACTCGCTAAATGGCCCCGAATCCACCTCCTCGGCCATATGCAGCCGAGAGGCCGAGCACCCCCTCCAAGGTACCATAACTCTCACCCCGCTCACAGATCGTCACAACCACCGGCAGGGGAAAATCCATACACGCTCCATTAGGTTGGGATATCCCGTCTCCCCCCTATACTGTACGGTCAATGCTACTCATATGTGAAAGTTGATATACCCAGCTACATAAATTCTAACATCTAAATGTTCTCTATAGCGATCAACACGTAGCTCCCTATACTTGATGCCTACATGTTTTTGTTGTACTCATCATCTATTCACATTGTTACTGATGTTATGTATAATTGAAACACCCTTTCGACAACTGTCATTTGTAAAACAAAATAAAGATTGACAAAAAAAAAAAAAAACTAGAAATTTGACTGTGAAATAATAGCAGTCAGTTTCCTTCACACGTGTACGTTTCATGGCCTGCCACATCAGGCAACTCGTATCTGGTGTAACAGTAGTGTACAATTAAAAAAAAAACTAGAAATTTGACTGTGAAATAATAGCAGTCAGTTTCCTTTGTGCGTGTGCGTTTCAGGGCCTGCCAGGGCACAGTGTCACACCAGTGCAACTCATATCTGGTGTAACAGTAGTGTACATTTAAAAAAAAACAACACTTTATTGACTGTGAAATAATAGCAGTCAGTTTCCTTCCCACGTGTGCGTTTCAGGGCCTGCCAGGGCACAGAGTCACACCAGTGCAACTCATATCTGGTGTAACAGTAGTGTACATTTAAAAAACAAACTAGAAATTTGACTGTGAAATAATAGCAGTCAGTTTCCTTCACACGTGTGCGTTTCAGGGCCTGCCAGGGCACAGTGTCACACCAGTGCAACTCATATCTGATGTAGCAGTAGTGTACATTAAAAAAAAAAAAAAAATTGACTGTAATAGATTGAATAGCAGTTAGTTGTCTGCAAGCGTGTGTGTCAGGCCTACAGCATCTACTCTGCCAACTTCTGCCAGTGAACAGTGCCACTCATATCTGTTGTTACAGTAGCTTGCACGCATAGTACCACTAATCGAAAAAAAAATGACAGGCAGAGGCAGGCCACCCCTCAGGGGCCATCATGGTCGTGGTGCTGTGATTCCCTTTGGCCCTAGAATAATGCCCAGTGTTCAGAGGCCACGTACCCTGAACTCGAAAAGTTCCGAGGACATAGTTGACTGGCTAACACAGGACACCCAATCTTCTACAGCTTCCGCTCAGAACCTTGACGCACCATCCTCCTCCAGCTTAGCTTCGGGCACCTCTCAAGTTACCACTCGCCCGCCTGCCGTCACCACCAACACTAGCACCACAGCCGCTTCACTTGATATGTCAGAGGAGTTATTTACACATCAGTTGGTAGAAATGAGTGATGCGCAAGCATTATTGCCAGAGGATGTAGATAACAGGGATATGTCTCAGTCAGACAGCATTACACACATGGACGTACGGTCTGATGATGATGATGTTGCTGCTGCTTCCTTTGCTGAGTTGTCAGATACAAGTGAAGCGGTTGATGATGACGATGCGTCCGTGGATGTCACGTGGGTGCCCACTAGAAGAGAAGAAGAAGAGGGGGAAAGTTCAGATGGGGAGACAGAGAGGAGGAGGAGACAAGTTGGAAGCAGGGGGAGGTCGTCGCAAGGAGCTAGTGGCACAGTCAGACAGCATGCATCGGCACCCGGGGTCATCCAGACAGCACGCCAATCAACGCATGCTGTTGCCACCACCAGAATGCCGTCATTGCAGAGCTCAGCAGTGTGGCATTTTTTTTTGTGTGTCTGCTTCTGACAACAGCGATGCCATTTGCAACCTGTGCCAAAAGAAACTGAGTCGTGGGAAGTCCAACACCCACCTAGGTACAACTGCTTTGCGAAGGCACATGATCGCACATCACAAACGCCTATGGGATCAACACATGAGTACAAGCAGCACACAAACTCAAAGCCGCCATCCTCCTCCTGGTCCAGCATCTTCAGCCACGTCAACCACTGCTGTCCTCCTTGCCTCCTCTCAACTATCCACCACTCCGTCTCTCGTCTTGAGCAGTTCCTGCTCATCTGCCCACAGTCAGGTGTCTGTCAAGGACATGTTTGAGCGTAAGAAGCCAATGTCACAAAGTCACCCCCTTGCCTGACAGCGGGCTTGTCTGAACTCTTAGCCCGCCAGCTTTTACCATACAAGCTGGTGGAGTCTGAGGCGTTCCAAAAATGTTTAGCTATTGGGACACCACAGTGGAAGGTACCCGGCCGAAATTTCTTTGCACAAAAGGCAATCCCCAACCTGTACTCAATTGTGCAAAAGGAAGTAATGGCATGTCTGGCACACAGTGTTGGGGCAAGGGTCCATCTGACCACTGATACCTGGTCTGCAAAGCATGGTCAGGGCTGGTATATCACTTACACTGCGCATTGGGTAAACCTGCTTACGGCTGCCAAGCATGGAATGCGTGGCTCTGCAGAGGAGTTGGTGACACCGCCACAACTTGCAGGCAGGCCTGCTGCCACCTCCTCTACTCCTCCTACTCCATCCTCTTCCATAACCTCCTCGGCTGAGTCCTCTTCTGCTGCTGCAGACTACCTCGCCTTAACTGCAGATATCGACACTCTGAGGAGCGATGAACCCCTTGACTACTGGGTGTGCAGGCTTGACCTGTGGCCTGAGCTATCCCAATTTGCGATAGAACTTCTGGCCTGCCCCGCTTCAAGTGTCCTGTCAGAAAGGACCTTCAGTGCAGCAGGAGGTATTGTAACTGAGAAGAGAAGTCGCCTAGGTCAAAAAAGTCTAGATTACCTCACCTTTATTAAGATGAATGAGGGATGGATCCCGAAGGGACTGACAGTGGGCGATACATTCGATTAAAAAAGACCTGATGAGGGGGACTACTTAACACACCACTCCTATCTGGTGGCACATTAGATTACACGCGCAGTGCCCCAAATTTGAAGTAGGAGGACGGACCAAGCATCTTTTTCCATCTCCCGGTTCCTAAAATCGATGCCATATACACGTAACTGATAGGAATAGTACTACTTATCACACCTTATAATAACGCAGAGAGAGGCAACGCAGAGAGAGTAGTCTGAAGAAGAGGAGTCAGAGGAGGAAGGTGGCTTTGAGGAGGTGGAAGACCAAACACAGTAGGAGTCCCAGGGGGCTTGTTGTCACCTTTCGGGGACCCTTGGTGTTGTACGTGGCTGGGTGGAGGAAGAGACCTTCAATGATATCAGTGAGGACAAGGAACGGGACATGGCTAGCTTGGTATCCAACGTTGTGCAAATGGGGAGTTTGCGGTTGTGCAAATGGACTGTTTGCGGTTGTTTGCGGTGCGTTAAACGAGTTTGGTTTGTCACTGTGAAGCGGGCGTAACCCTTACACTACCTGATCGATACAACATCATACCTGATGTTTTAAAGCACGTTATTCCAAACAATTTAGGAATGTTAGGTGATTTATGCCCTTTATGGATTAACCCCTTAACGCCGTTACGGCGTGCTATGCCGTCACGGGTTAAGTGGGCTTTAAAGCCGTTATGACGGCATAGCACGCCGTAACGGCTTGCAGCCCCAGGAGGTAAGATGTACTTACCTCCGCCGCGATCCGCTTTGGGAGGACTGCCTCACAGCCCAGGCAGCCCTCCCACGGCAAATCAGGCCCCCGGGGGCCATGTGATCGCTCTCAAAGAGCGATCACATGGCCCCCTATAGCTGGCTGTGGATCTGCCAGCAGGGGGACTGTTTGAAATATCAGACAGTCCCCCTGCTGGTGGGAAGTATAAAAAATAAATAAAATACAAGTGTAAAAATAAATTAAATATATTTTTACATATATATAATATGTATATATATTATATATAATATATATATACATATTATATATATGTAACTTCATACAAAGTGTATTTTAATATTAATATAAGTACATATATAAATATTAAAATACACTTAGAATGACGTTACATATATATAATATGTATATATATTATATATATAATAGATGTACATATATATTATATATAAATACGTATAATTAAAATAATAAATAAATAAAATAATAAAATAAATAAATAAAATATTGAAACAAAATTTAATATAAATTATATATGCATATGTAATTTCATTCTAACTGTATTTTGTTATTAATATATATATATCGGTAACAACATACACTTAGAATGACATTCTATATATATCTATATATATATAAAATACAAATAACCACAAATATATATATATAGATAAATACATATAATCACATAAAAGATTACATTAGTATACACGTAGAATTTAAATACCTATAAATGCATATATATTAAAATTCTACATGTATATTTAAATAATCTTTTAACGTAATTATGTGATTTGATTAATTAAAATTTGATTGACATGCCTGGCAACACAGGGAGAAAGTGCAGCGAATTTAATTCGCAAGCACTATATTTGACCCTGTAACTCTCCAAGACACCATAAAACCTGTACATAGGGGGTACTGTTTTACTCGGGAGACTTCACTGAACTCAAATATTCGTGTTTCAAACTGGTAAATTGTATTACAACGATGATATTTTAAGTAAAAGTTACGTTTTTTGCATTTTTTTACAAGCGAACGGCACTTTTATGGTCTATATTATTGTTGTAATATGTTTTACTGTTTTAAAACACTAATATTTGTGTTTAGTGAAGTCTCCAGAGAATAACAGTACCCCCCATGTACAGGTTTTATGGTGTTTTGGAAAGTTAGAGAGTCACATATAAGGCTTGCATTTCATTTTTTTCACATTGAAATTTGCCAGATTGGTTATGTTGCCTTTGAGAGCGTATGGTAGCCCAGGAATGAGAATTACCCCCATGATGGCATACCATTTGCAAAAGTAGACAACCCGAGGTATTGCAAGTGTGGTATGTCCAGTCTTTCTTAGTAGCCACTTAGTCACAAACACTGGCCAAATATTAGTTTTTTGCTTTTTTCACACAAAAACAAATATGAACGCTAACTTTGGCCAGTGTTTGTGACTAAGTGGCTACTAAAAAAGACTAAACATACCCCACTTTCAATACCTTGGCTTGTCTACTTTTTCAAATGGTATGCCATTATGGGGGTAATTCTCATTCCTGGGCTACCACACCGTCTCAAAGGTAACATTACCAATCTGGCAAATTTCAATTTGAAAATGGAACGTTCTATATTTGACCCTGTAACTTTCCAAAACAACATAAAACCTGTTAATGGGGGGTACTGTTGTACTCGTGAGACATCGCTGATTACAAATATGTGCATTTTTTTTGCAGTAAAACCTAACAGTATTATGACATTCACAGTTAAAATGTCAGACGGAAATGCAAATTTAAAAAAAATCTTATTTTCTCACATTTTTTAAAATTTTATTCATAATGAATTATGTTCCATATATGAATAGTTAATGATAGATTAAAGCCCTGTTTCTCCTGAACAAAATGATATATAATAAGTGTGGGTGCATATAATTTGAAAGAGGGGAACTACGGGTGAACAGACATATAGCGCAAATTCCAGTTTTTGTTTACGTTTTGTTTTGATCAGAACGTGCACTATTGACTCCGTCCTGAAGGGGTTAAAACCAGACTCTGCATCAACTATGTAATTTTCCATGGGAGTTTTGCCATGGATCCCCCTCCGGCATGCCACAGTCCAGGTGTTAGTCCCCTTGAAACAACTTTTCCATAACTATTGTGGCCAGAAAAAATCCCTGTGGGTTTTAACATTTGCATGCCCATTGAAGTCTATGGCGGTTCGCCCGGTTCGCCCGTTTGCGAACATTTGCGGAAATTCGCGTTTGCCGTTCGCGAACGGAAAATTTGATGTTCGCTACATCACTACATCTAAGTCACAACAATAGACAATCACAGTCTGCTTAAACTAATAACACACAAAGAATGAAATGTTGCCATGTGAACCCTTGGATTTAATAACTGGTTGAACCTCCTTTGGCAGCAATAATTTCAACCAAACGTTTTCTGTAGTTGCAGATCAGACGTACACAATGATCAGGAGTAATTCGTGACCATTCCTCTTTACAGAACTGTTTCATTTCAGCAATATTCTTGGGATGTCTGGTGTGAATCGCTTTCTTGTGGTCATGCCACAGCATCTCAATCGGGTTGAGGTCAGGACTCTGACTGGGCCACTTCAGAAGGTGTATTTTTTCTTTTTACGCCATTCTGTTGTTGATTTACTTCTATACTTTGGGTCATTGTCCTGTTGCAACACCCATCTTCTGTTGAGCTTCAGCTGGTAGACAAATGACCTTAAGTTCTCCTGTTAAATGTCTTTATAAATTTGGGAATTAAGTTTTCCTTCGATGATAGCAATCCGTCCAGGCCCTGACGCAGCAAAGCAGCCCCAAACTATGATGCCCCCACCACCATACTTCACAGTTGGGATGAGGTTTTGATGTTGGTGTGCTGTGCCTGTTTTTCGCCACACATAGTGTTGTGTGTTTCTTGCAAACAACTCAACTTTGGTTTCATCTGTCCACAGAATATTTTGCCAGTACTGCTGTGGAACATCCAGGTGCTCTTGTGCAAACTGTAAACGTGCAGCAATGTTTTGTTTGGACAGCAGTGGCTTCCTCTGTGGTATCCTCCCATGAAATTCATTCTTGTTTAGTGTTTTTTGCGTATTGTAGATTCGCTAACAGGGATGTTAGCATTTGCCAGTGACTTTTGTAAGTCTTTAGCTGACACTTTAGGATTCTTCTTCACCTCATTGAGCAGTCTGCGCTGTACTCTTGCAGTCATCTTTACAGGACGGCCACTCCTAGGGAGAGTAGCAGCAGTGCTGAACTTTCTCCATTTATAGACAATTTGTCTTACCATGGACTGATGAACAGCAAGACTTTTGGAGATACTTTTATAACCCTTTCCAGCTTTATGCAAGTCAACAATTCTTAATCGTAGGTCTTCTGAGAGCTCTCTTGTGCGAGGCATCATTCACATCAGTCAATGCTTCTTGTGTAAAGCAAATCCAGAACTGGTGTGTGTTTTTTATAGGGCAGGGCAGCTGTAACCAACACCTCCAATCTCATCTCATTGATTGGACTCCAGTTGTCTGACGTCTCACTCCAATTAGCTATTGGAGATGTCATTAGTCTAGGGGTTCACATACTTTGTCCACCTGCACTGTGAATGTTTACATGGTGTGTTCAATAAAAACATGGCAACATTTCATTCTTTGTGTGTTATTAGTTTAAGCAGACTGTGATTGTCTCTTGTTGTGACGTAGACGATGATCAGATCACATTTTATGACCAATTTGTGCAGAAATCCATATCATTTCAAAGGGTTCACATACTTTTTCTTGCAACTGTATATTGTATGAAAAAAGGAGATGCACTTTGCGGTCTTTATGAACGAAATCACTGGTATTTAATGTAAAAAATGTTTACATAAATCTGATCAACGTTTCGACCTTTGCAGGTCTTCCTCAAGATCTTCAAACAGGCTTTTACTAGACACTTTGATTGCAGCTACTGAGGTAGACAGACCAGTATTGATATTGTGTGTTTTACCATTGCTGTGCCTATGTGGGAGATAGCCTAGGTCATTTAATCTAGTGTTAGACACAGTAATGCCAGTTTGGGACAGGACATCATTATTTTGATCACCTGCCTTAGTTAAAAATAAATTTAAATTAAATTAGCCATGCTGCTGCTGCTCACCCTTTTTTCACATTACTTTCATTTTAGTGGTTTTGTCGTACTTGTTTGAGTCTTGCACTGCCTGTTACCTCCACAGACACAGTTTGGAGAACCTGACACTGATAGGGTACTGTTGTTTCACCACACTGAAGGATAGTCACTACACTACAGATTGGATGTGTGAGAATGTTTTGTTTTTGACAGGGTTCAAGGGGTGGGAGGGTGGTCAATTGCCCACTGATTGATTTCCTTGCATTTTTGGATTAATTCCCAGTTTGACCTGGAAATTACTTCTGCTCAACATTTTTTATTATGATAGGAAAACTAAAACAATTATTTGTCATTATAAAACAGTTCTCTCTATGGTTATTTCAATGAATGAATAAATGAATAAAGTTTCGAATTTAAAAGTACTTGCTATAAGTCACTTTTAGCAGCTATTTATAGGGACAAAACTAAACTTTACTAAAGAAGTTTGTTTCCTCTAAACTCTTTTTTTGACAAAAAAAAATGCGGACGCGTGATGCTTTTTGTGATAAATTTAGTTTTGCATTACTCTGCAGTAAAATGAATTAACTTGACTCTTCACAAGTTAAAAGATGTAATTCAGAAGTGGACCCTGTGCTCACTGTGCCTAGTGGGGTATTATCTGCACCCAAAAATGCCCCAAAAAGGCCAAAATGATCATCTGGGGTTGCTGGATCTCTCATGCAGAGATAACTTGCTGGCATTTCGGTTCTGGACTGCCCTTACAGGTGGGTTCAGTCTGATATGCTTCAGAATATGTTCTCTCTGTAATGACACAAGTGTGCAAAAAACTATTTTGAGCAATACACAAGACAAGACAAAAAAAGGTTGCGCCAAAGCTGACCATAGTACAGCTAATGTGAACAAAGTCCAAAGTATAAGTGGTACCAAAACAAAGTCTTTAGTTGAGCCTGATCGGGCACCAACGGCCTATGTGGAGGAATATGCTCTATATGGATCAAGTGGAGATGCCCCCCCCCCCCCGGAAAGCTCAAGAGAGAGGAGAATAGGCGGCACGAGACCCCCAAGGCCTACCTTACAAGATGGCGGCAACGGCAAGCTATGCACCATCACGCCATCCACCTCGACGACAGCCCGCAAAGCAAGTCCGGCGAGATATGCCGGGTACAGCATGGAAACATTCCATGCAGTCCTCGCAGCTACATCGCAGCTCAGGCTCACAACAAGCGAGGAGGGCTAGTCCGGGCAGATCCAGAGGAGCTCCAGCTGCAACACCCATGGAACCAAGGTACCCTGCCAGCCTAACGAAGAGTCCACCAACTCGGAAACCTTGCTCTGCCCGTGCATGGCGCCGGACGAAGGGAGAACGGGACTTTGTCTCTAGCATGGTGCCTGACTGTCACCTCTGACTCAAACACCTACCGAGTACTTGTCTTGGTACTAGAGACTTTTATTTCACGTCCAGATCAACTGCACTTACTATTACTACAGCAGCAGGGGTGACAATGCCATGTAATTATCAACTGCCCTGTAACTAATCAGGCAATGGAGGTAAGGTACAGGAGGGGCGGGGGAAGAGAGAGAGGGGAGGGGACACAGGGAGGGGAGGGGGGAGAGAGATTGTGTATGGGACACATGGAGGGGAAGGAGGAGAGAGAGAGGGTATGGAATACAGGGAGGGGAGGGGGAAGAGAGAGGGTATCAGATACAGGGAGGGGTGTGGGGAGAGAGAGGGTATGGGAAACAGGGAGGGAAGGGGGAGAGAGAGAGGGTATGGGATACAGGGAGGGGAGGGGGGAGAAATGTAGGGTATGGGACACCTGGAAGGGAGGGGGGGAGAAATAGAGGGTATGGGACACCTAGAGGGGAGGGGGAAGAGATGGAGAAAGGGAGAGAAGGGGGGGAGAAAGAACAATGGGATACAGAGAGGGGTTGGGGGAGATAAAGAACAATGGGACACTAGGAAGACAGAGAGGTAGGGTATGGACACAGGAAGGGGTAAGAGATGGAGGGTATGGAACAAAGGGAGGGGAGGGGAGGGGTGAAAAATGGAGGGTATTGGACACCAGGAGGGGAGGGGGGCAAGAGTGAGAAATGAGACACAGGGAGGGGAGGGGTGAGAGAGGGAGAAATTGGACACATGGAGGGGAGGGTGGGAAATGGATGGTATGGGACACAGTGAGGGGAGGAGGAGAAATGGGACAAATGGAGGGGCAGAGAGGGAGGAGGGTATGAGAAACATGGGATGCTAAGGGGAGAGGGAATGGGACACATGAAGGGGCTGGAGGAATAGGAGCTTATGGCGCATATGGAGGGGCTGTGGAGCAGAGGGAATGAGGCACATGGGGGAGCCTGGACGCGGGAAAGAGACACCGAGGGGGGGGGGAATGAGACACATGTGAGAGGGGTCCCAGGGCAATTTTCGCACAAGGGCCCAGTGGATTCTAGTTACACCTCGGCAGATAGTATATAGAAAGTACCCAATGCCGCAGACTCCAGGCACCATATCCATTTAAATTGGCTGATGCGGTTATGGTGCCTACAGTGTCCCTTTAATAACTGTTCAATATGTGCTTGACTTTTGCTAAATCTATGAGCAGATTGTTTTGCAAGTGTTCCATAAACTGTTTTTCACTTTACTAAAGAATGGACAAATGAAGTCTTTATTCAGAGCAAGGTTTTATCAACAATGGATCCCTCATCATATTCCAATATATGAAACGATCATTCACCAGGTTTCAACCAAGCATGTCCCCATAGAAAGGCAAT
Organism: Pelobates fuscus; assembly: GCF_036172605.1. Classification (NCBI taxonomy): domain Eukaryota; kingdom Metazoa; phylum Chordata; class Amphibia; order Anura; family Pelobatidae; genus Pelobates; species Pelobates fuscus. The sequence goes on from NC_086321.1 coordinate 258,143,648, forward strand.
ATTCTTTTTTCTCAGTTCGAACTAGAGAATCATAAATTGAGAAGTGAAGCTTAGTGATATTTGACCGCTCAGGTACTTCAACTATCTATTAAGCGAATCGCAATGAATACCCACTTAGCAGCTGTCTAACAATTAGATTGAAGCCATGGCTCAATATGCACAAAGTTTCAAAGTTTCAATGTAGTTGACAACTAAAGAGATGTATGCAAGTTAATGATTCGCCCAGACGTAATTAAACAGAGAGAGTGCAAGTGTTTAATTAACTTGGAGCCATGTGTCCTTTATTACTCTCTTGCTGGATTTTACTGATAGCAACCCAGAGGGAAATTCTAAAGCATTTGATGAATAATATTTAATTTAATGTTTTTCATTTCATCAATTGTTTTTTTTTTTTTTAATCATTATCATTTTATTTCCCAGGCTGGTTAACCATTGAAAAAAAAATAATCTGTGTTAATGTTAAAAAAGAAACTAAAAAAAAGACACGTGATTAAATATTTCACATTTAAAAAGCAAACGTTGTATCTATAAAACTTTTTAGATAATAAAAATGTGATCTTTCAAGTTTATCATTAAACTGCTTTACAATGAACATCACTATTATCAAAATGTTGTACTTATGAAAAAATAGACATTTTCTGAAAGTTCATACTGGATGAACCTATACTCTTACTCGTATATATACTCAGCAATGCTTTTGATCATTTATATCCCTTGGGTTGACTTCTTTAAATAGATAATATTTTATGTACAGTTTGGTTTGGAAATATTTATTACAGGATTATTAAAATTGAATTTGTGCTATTGGATTTTAACGATTTTCAAAGCAATATATGTTTAACTATTTTGTGTTTCATGTAAAATTATCTTAGCCTTCCACCACCAACATTTTGCAAAACTAAGAACACCAGAACCTGGATTTCTTGGTATCACAAGGAGTTAGCGTGAATGAGTCAAAAGTATGTCCATCTAGGTAGATATTGGTGCACAGAGAAACCTAAAACTAAAAGGAGCACCATCCCATTTCTGTGACACCAATGAACAAAATATTGAAAATCATTTTTTGGTTGTGTTAACTTTTTTCATGTGCTGCTTGCTCCATTTTCTTTCAAATGTACATTAAACATTTGGCAAATGATATCACCCTGTAGTCCAATCCTGAAACACATTGCTTTGGAAGAGTAAAAACAGAAACATGCAGGCAGAGGCGTAACTAGAAACTACAGGGCCCTGGTGCAAAAATTGCCCTGACCCTCCCCCCCGTCCCCGTCCCCCCCATAAATAGAATGTTAAAGATTTTAGTCACCCTCCTGTTTCTTACCTTTAGGTGCAGGTGGGTGACTTCCCTCTCTGACATCATCACTGGGGCAGCGCTGAATTCATTGCCATCGGGTGTCCCCAAGAGCATGGGCCACCCGATGGGCCCCTTCACTGGTCAAGAGGGACAGGGAGATATCAGGAAAGGACAAATAAATTTGGGTGTCATCCGCATAGAAATTATATTGGAAGCCAAAGTAGCTCATGAGTTTACCAAGGGAGGCAGTATAGATGGAGAACAGTAGGGGACCAAGGATTGAACCTTGGGGGACACCAACAGATAGGAGTTGGGGAGAAGAAGCAGAGCTAGAGAAAGAAACACTGAAAGAGTGCTGGGAAAGGTAGGAGGAGCACCAGGAGAGAGCAATATCTTGTAGACCGATATTGCGGAGGATGAGAAGAAGCTGTTGATGATTAACAGTGTCAAAAGCCGCAGAAAGGTCAAGGAGAATTAGGATGGAGTAGTGACCGTGAGATTTTGCATCAAGTAGATCATTGGATACATTGGTCAGTGCCGTTTCCACAGAGTGCTTAGCGCAGAAACGAGAATGAAGCGGGTCCAGCAGAGCGTTGGACTCGAGGAAGTCTATCAATCTCACATACACAACTCTTTCAAGTAACGGGGGCGGTAGATAATAGCAATTCTTAAAGGAGTGGGTTTAAATAAGCGGACAGTGTGAACTTCAAAAGAAGAAAAGGATAGGGCAGGGGGAGTTATGATTGGTTGAAAGGTACATTGAGGGGAGAGAAGGATGCCTACACCACCTCCTTTACAGTTGAGTCTGGGAGTATGAGAGAATTGTAGCCCACCAAAATATAAAGAACCAGGAGTCGCGCTTTCAGAGGGGGACAGCCAGTTCTCTGTAAGTGCAAATAGTGTGAGTGAGTTTGAGATGAAAAGGTTGTGTATGGCTGCTGATTTTAAATTACTGCAGATGGAGCGGGCATTCCAAAGTGCACATTGAATGTTGGTAAGTGAGTATATACATTGCTTTAGGATACTCGTGTCCTCATTATAATTTTAGCACAAGTCCTTTATGCATCCTAATAACTTGAGAATACTAAAAATGAAATGTTAAAACATGTTCATAATGTTATAAAGGGAGATAGAACCACACGTTCTAAATAATATAATATAATAACTAAGAATATATTAAAAGCTTTATAAAATATATATTCCATAAAAAAAAGTATAAAAATGTATAAAAATGTATAAAAATTATAATAAGGCTTCAAACAACCAGGTGAACCCAGCAAGGTGGGAGCGGGCAATAATAATAAAAAAAAATTATATATATATATATATATATATATATATATATATTTTTTTTTTTTTTTTTTTACTAATATACTCAGTATATTTTTTCTTACTAATATATTCAGTATATATATATATATATATATATATATATATATATATATATATATATATACATTTATAAGAATTGGATTAACTCAAAATCTATATAATTCAAGCTTAAAGTTTCCAATTCACATATCCACTTGAATTGGATGGTTCTGCAAAAAAGGCTCAAGCGAAAGAACAAAGAGTAGCAGGGTTAGGGGGCATTGCTGCCTCGTGCCATTTGTAATGCTTACCGTGTCTATAAGCATGCCATTTACCCTGATTCGTGCCAACGGGAAGAGTCCACTTCTGAACTTAAATCCTAGGCCCATTAATTGCAACACCAGCTGCGTAAATTACCAGTCCATCTGGTCAAAGGCATTCTTTGCATCTGCGGAGAGAAGAAGCATCTGCTGTTAATGGGATTGTGCTAAGAGAACTGCATTGAGGATTCTGATGGTATTATTCCTAGCTTCCCACCACAGGACAAAGCTGCTCTGATCCAGGTGAACTAGCAATGGAGCCATGTTTTTCAGATTGGTTGCCAGAATCTTTGCATACATTTTATGTCTGCATTTAGGATAAATATGGGATGAAAGCTAGAGCAAACCTCAGGATCTATCCTCTCCTATGGTAGGATTGTTATGTGTGCTGCCAGAGCATCACGTGGGAATGAGTTTCATCCAAAAATTGCATTGAAGGACTTTAAGATTTGCAGGATTAAAATATTCACAAAGATTTTGTAATATTTAAAAGGAGGCCATCTGGGCCTGGTGCCCTTCCAGTCTAGGATTTCTGAATTGCCTCTTGCAGTTTCTCCAGTGTGAATTTCCTGTCAAGATCTTTGGATTCTTCCGGAGACAACATTTTCCATATCTTATCAGAGAGGTAATCACAATTTTTCGCATAGTAGCCTTCACCCACATGCCACTGTGCTATCTGTTGTAAATTGTAAAGGATTGTATAATAGGAGTTGAAGGATTTTGCAATCTCCTGAGTGAATAGAGTAATATTCTTAATTCGAAAGATGTGGAGCCATTGTTTAAAGTATTGCAATATTCTGTTTTTTTTTGTTTAAGTTTTTTATTATTTTGTAATCAGAAAGAATTACATTATGACGTGTCGAAATACAGATACAGATACATAAAGATTACATAGTTTTCTGTGTGTTAACAAAGTACTTAAAAAGAATTACATAGAGTGCGCACAACTATGAAGCGATAAACAACATATCGTCAATAATAGTACAATGCTAATTGAAACAATCAAAAACTTTGGAAATATGCGTGATCAGGTTCAATAGGTAACACAATTCGGTATATAGAACATTTCAATACAAGGTCTGAGTAGGCAGAGTAGTTGTTGCAATCAGTTGTGAAAGGGCATAAATCGTTGTAGTCTATTCCAATATAAGTACTGTACGAGAGCAACCTGAGAATAAGCGATGATATTTGGTAGAAGGGGAGGGGAGGGAGAGGGGCCTGGGATGTACCCAGGTTTCGATTAGGCAACAGGTTTAGGTGACAAGAAGTGCAACCAAAGGCTCCAAATCTTTGAGTAGATCTGGAAATTTTTTGTTTTTGCGTACGTTCATTCTTCCATTTGTCTAATTTTGTTTACCCTACCTATCCACTCTCTTATAGATGGGGTTTGCCTTTGCTTCCAGTCCTTGGGTATGAGTTGTGCGGCTGCCAAACCCAAATAGCTAAAAAGGGTGGCTTTTTCTTTCCTTATACCTGGTGGGGGTAGTGAGAACAGGAAGTGTTGTGGTGTGAGTGGGATGATACTGTGTATCAGCATCTGGGTCATGGCCTGGATTCTCTTCCTGTATTCTACTATCTTCGGACAGTGCCACCATATATGTGCATGATGTGCGTTCACCTGTCCGCACCTCCAGCAGGTCTGCGGGGTTAAGCTGTGTATTTAGTGTATTTATCTCACACAGAATTACACAAAACAGAAAAAGTCTGAAGTAATAAACAATTTTATGAAACACAAAAATGGACTTTTTAGATGTAATTGTTGTGTAGCCTGTAGAAAAACTAGTAAAACTGATCGATGTATTTATAATTTTAAATCAAATAATACAAATAAAAGTTACAATATTAAAGACACAATTACATGCATGAGTAAAAATGTCATATACCTACTAGAGTGCCCTTGCGGACTACAATATATAGGAAGAACGATAAGACCATTAAAAATCAGAATTGGAGAACATTGCCGTAACATAGAAAAAGGGCTAAAAACTCACTTGGTATCCTCACACTTTGAGCAACATGGCAATGATCCACGTCACCTAAAATTTATGGGTATTTCAAAATTGTCTCAACACTGGAGAGGTGGTGATATAATTAATAAATTGGGCAAGAAAGAAATGGAGTGGGTTTGACCTTTTTAACTTTTTATAGTATTTATATTATATTATTATTATTATTTTTTTTTATTATATATCTCTGCATATTATTTTATTTTACTTGTTCTATTGTCCACACCACCTCTTGAGTACCACTTTAAGAACTCTTATGCATGGCTCACTTTATGCATGGTATTCTATAACTATGTCCACCATTTATTTATTTTTTATATTTGAATATATTACTTATACAATTTTACTTTATGTATAATATGTTGGCCACCTTTTTGATATATGCCCCTGCTGTCTCTTTTACTATTAAAGTGTCCACCCCTTATGTATTTATATACATGCCCATATTTTTATGTCTGATATCCATACATATATTTATAATCTTTGTCTACTGGTTACTTTTTTAATATATACTACAGAGGTTTTGATATATAATTATGCTTATTTATTTATTTTTTATTCTCTATTTGTATTTTTCCTCCGTATATACTGTACCCTATATCGGCAATTTGCCGAACTACAATTCCTATACTACTATGTTTTGCGATACGTCACTTCCGGGTGACGAAATCGTGTCTATGGGAAAGAGGACAATACGAACTACATGGCCCATGGAGCACTGGGAGCTATACTGACGTCACTTCCGTGCTGCATACAACACAAACGGAGGGAGACTACATGTCCCAGCATGCCACGGAAAGATGTGATGACGTCACTTCCGGGCGACATGCGCGACCCGGAAGTAGGAAGCGGAATCACACCAGGACCAAATTTCATCAATCAGGGACACCTATATAAGCGGATTTTATCCAAACTTGGACTTGATACTTCTGAAGAAGCCCTAGACTGTGCGAAACGCGTTAAGTAGTTGATTTGTTCTATTATAGACATATTTTATATTTAAATAAAGTTACAGTTTTTTTTTTTGTCAATCTTTCTTTTATTGAGGCATATTGTAAATGGGATACAGAATAGAATGAAGGGGATGCACGTTTTTCATACAGATTGGGGTCATGCTAACATAATGCAGCCTCTCCCATGAGCGTCTGCCTCTTTTTATATTTTTGTAATGTTCTATATTATGGCATTTGTGTCTCAAAATACAGATTAAGAAGTTATTACAAGGTAGGGGCGTGGCCTAGACACCGACCGGGATGGCCGCATAATTCCGGAGCTCCGTTGAATCCACTCTTAATCCGGCACTAGCCATAAGCATCGAGGCCAATAAACTGGCTTAACGCCCTCTACTATGCCAGGCATGCACTCCGGCATGAAACAGAACTCGAAAAAAAGAGGCGACAGGAGAGAAACCGGCAGATCGGTGGCAGACATGCTAACAACTCCGCGAGGCAGACAGGCCTCACAAGATGGCCGCCAGCACAGCCCGCGTGGATCCCTCTCCCCAGCCTCTACCACAGGCAGTGACATGCCAGAAACGCAACCGGGGGACCCGGCACAAATACTGGCTAAACTTCAGGAGGTGAAAAGCTTCCTTGCCAAGGAAATCTCCAACAGCACAAGAGAGGTCAAGGCAGAAATTCAGGCGTTGGGCGCCCGGACGGCGGCCCTAGAGGAGAAGATGGATCTGGTCACACAGGCCCATAACAGCACCGCATCATATTCCAGAGCAATGGAACAGTGGATATGTGACCTGGAACTCACGGTGGAAGACCTCGCCAACCGCTCCAGGCGCAATAATGTGAGGCTTAGGGGCCTCCCCGAAACAGCCACGGACGGAAACCTGGTGAGCAAAATGGAGCACTATTTCAAGCACTTACTCCCAGATACCTACTGGGCAATCGATCGAGCACACAGAGCGCTCCGAGACCGTAGAGCAGAGGGACAGGCACCGAGAGACATCATCATCCGTTTTCATTACTATTCCACAAAAGAAGCGGTGATGAAATATGCTAGGACCAATGAGCTAAATTATCAAAACACTATCATCACCTTATACCAGGACTTTTCCCCATCCACACTGCAACGCAGGAGAAACTGGAGACCCCTCACAACTCTGCTTCAAGAGCGGGAAATCAAGTATACATGGGGACACCCCTTCAAGTTGGTAGCTTTCAAGGCCGGGACTACCTACACCCTGCAACCGGGAGGAGACCCACTGAGATTCCTAAGGAGCCTCCAGATAGAACCGCCAAGAAGCTTTGCCCTATCCGGAGAAACATTGCCCGAGCTTAAAGATCTACCTGCGGATTGGACAGTTGCCAAAGCAGCTAAAGCCTCAACGGACCGCCACACCTGAGACCCTCAGCGGACACCTCGCGACCACTCATGGTTCACTCTCCCAACCTGCTGGGACCCGGTTCCTCAGGAGAGAGGGACTCACCTGAATTGTCGAACACTCTGTCGCTGACGGCTAAATCGGTATCGTATGCAGCCTTTACCTAGTTAAAGTCTTCTACAAGGGACTTAATTTCTTGCACCTAGCTCTGAGGGAGAGATCCGTGGGTGTGGGGTGTGCTTGTGTACTGTATGTTGTGATATGATGACCCCCACACGGAGTACCCCAGCATACGGTGCACTACCAGTTTATTGGGGCACCCCCCCCCCCCCCGGTACCCTATCCATACCAGCAATCTGCTAAATATAGAAGACATGTGATAGGTACTGAAAAGCACCAAAATGTAAAAAACAATGTTATTTTAAACAAGGAGAAAAAATTGGAGAAAAAAGGAGAAAAATTGAAGAAAGCTTAGCTTCGTAATCAGTTAATTGCAAATCTGCTCTTGATATGCGAGTAAATGACACAATTGGGCTCATTGTATTAGCGTGTGTAGCAACACCCTAACAGTCTACCCGATATCAGTACGGCAGACCGAATGGGACTCTGGATTGATTAGAGACCCAGAGTTCCGCACGTAGCAAGGGGTATTATGTTCATCTTTAAAGTGTAGATCTGTTAAGCTGAATTCCCCTGTACACCCCCCCCCATTCTATCCCCCCCCCCCCCCACCCCTCAGAGGGCTTCAAGATACAGAGCCTGGCTCCACGACCTTATTGCAGCATTAGAGGCCTCATGCCGAGGCACAGTGGACTGGAGACTCCCCCCCCCTTTCGCAGGAGAAAATTTGGACCTGCGAAGGTGAGGGGCACCCCCACCCGACACTGGCAAGTTATAAGACCAGTGTGCACAGATTGTTATATTGCTATGTACCAAAGGTTAACAGTTATTTTATGTTTATGTTCATGTTTTTATTTATGATTTTGGGTATGACTAACACAATTGGAGGAAGGAACCAGCTCTGGTTAGAGGGCCAAGACATGCAGTCTGTCGAAGAGGGGGTGACCAACAGACAACGGACAGGTAGGGAAGGAACACACTCAGCAATCATACGCCACATGAGAGTAATGGGCACATGACACTAAAAATGTTATCCATTAACGCCAAAGGCCTAAACATACCTACCAAACGCAGATTGCTCCTACGTGATCTCAAGGCAAAAAAAGCAGACATAGCGTTGGTACAGGAGACCCACATACCGAGGGCCTCGCCAACCAAATTAGGGGATAACATTTACAATATTACCCACGAGGCCAGGGCGCTACGTAAACACGCAGGTGTGGCTGTACTCATACACAAGCGCTGCCCTTTTACGGTCACTCACACACAGAAGGACTCTGAAGGCAGATTCTTGGCCATCACCGGCAACTACTACAATACCAAACTGCACATAGTAAACTTGTACGCACCCAACAAACCAGATAGTGATTACTGGAACACCATAACATCCCTACTCGCCTCCCTACAAGGAGGCATAATGGTGGTGGGAGGGGATCTAAATGCCGTACCCAGCCCGGCGACCGACCGTAGCTCTAAAACAGGGACTCAGCGTTCACAGGGGAGAGGGGGTCAGGACAAACTCCTCCATACTTTTCTACAACGCACTGGACTAATGGACGCGTGGAGACTCCAACACCCAGACACCTTAGACTATACATACTACTCGGCACCCCACACTACATACTCCAGAATAGACAATCTTCTCCTCAATGGAGCTGGCATGGCTAAACTAATACACTCAGAAATCAACAATATCACATGGTCGGACCATGCAGATGTGACTATAACCTTGGGCATAGGCCAACACCGCAACGCATGGACATGGAGACTCAACACGGACCTACTCACTGACAAAGACATATCCGCCACTACCCGAATGAAAATCTTAGACTATTTCACCACTAACGACACGGAAGATATCAACCCGACCGCACTGTGGGCAGTACACAAGGCAGTGCTACGGGGACACCTCATACAGGCAGCCACACACAAAAAGCGAACCAAAACGAAACACCTCCTAGAACTACAAACCACAATGCGGAAACTAGAGCAACGACACAAGCAGACGCCCACTAACACCATATACACAAAACTACAAACCGTACGTCACGCTATAAAAGAACTCAACATAGCAGACATAGCACACTCCTTAGTCTGGTCAAAGCGCTTTTTCTACGAAAAAGCCAACAAGATGGACACACTACTAGCACGGACCCTCCGACCCAGACCAGGGCGTAAACCCATAACCACGCTACGAACCGCAGCCAATGACCTGGTGCACACCCCGAAAGACATCAATAGCACGTTCACCGACTACTTTCAGAAGCTATACAACCACACCCCAAGAGAAGGGGAAGCGCAGACACAATATACCACACGCATAACGGAATTCCTGTCCCAATTAAACCTCCCCCAGGTGTCCACAGTGGAGGCCAATACTCTAGAGAGCCCCATCACACAGGACGAGGTAGAATCGGTGATAGCAACCCTTAAAGGTCGCAAAGCACCGGGCCCTGACGGGTACAATATGAGCTATTACAAAAGATATAAACCGGAATTAGCCCCCTACCTCACCAAATTATTCAACCACTTCCTCCAAGGCGGCACTCCGGACCGCGACATGGCCACGGCCAACATAATTTTAATCCCCAAACCCGACAAAGACGGTACACTAGCCACGAATTACAGACCAATATCACTTATAAACACGGACTTAAAAATATACGCAAAGATATTGGCGAGGAGGCTAACCCCACTACTTCCAAAATTAATACACCCAGACCAGGTTGGCTTCATGCCGGGGCGCCAATTATACGAGAATACTCGCAGAGGTGCTGATCTGATGTGGCTCATGTCTAACTCTAAGTCGCCAGCCCTGGCGCTGTGCCTTGACGCAGAGAAGGCCTTTGACAGGGTCCAATGGTCTTTTCTGTTCCATTTATTACAACTACAAGGCTTCCCAGACATATACATCACTGCCATAAAAGCCCTATACACAGACCTGCAGGCACAAACCATAATAGCAGGCGCCCCGAGGACACCATTTCGGGTGAGCAATGGTACGAGACAGGGGTGTCCCTTGTCGCCGCTGTTGTTCGCGCTAGTTCTTGAGCCACTCCTGCATCTAATCAGAACTGATCCAAATATTAAAGGGGTACAAATTAGAGGGGAGCAGTTTAAAACAGCAGCATATGCGGACGATATTCTCCTCACACTGGAAGATCCGATTCCCTCAATGGCGAATCTGGAAAAACTACTTCAAATTTACGGGGAGTTATCCGGGTACAAAGTCAATCTCACCAAATCAATAGCGCTACCATTTCACATTCCTGATCACGAGTTACAATACATTAGACGAACGCACCACATCAAAACGACTACAACCACACTCACATATCTAGGCGTCAGGCTAACTGCGGACCACAAAGCGCTTTACCAACACAACTACACACCACTGCTCAACAGACTTAAGACAGACCTAGACAACTGGACAGACAAGCCGATTACGTGGCTTGGCCGGTTACACTCAGTAAAAATGAATATTCTGCCAAGACTGCTATTCCTCTTCCAAGTGCTCCCAGTTCGGGTCACCAAGAATGACCTAGCAGACACGCAAAAAGCAATAGATGCCTTTATATGGCAAAGAAAGAGACCCAGGATAGCCAAGGCAACTTTGTATAACCCTAAATGGAGGGGAGGTTTAGGTATGCCCCATCTGCACCATTACTACACGGCCGCACAATTGGCTCAAATAGCTCACTGGCACTGCCCGACTAACCAACGTAGGTGGGTGGACATAGAATCCCTCATGACTGGGGCAGACCTACCGCAATTTCTTATGTGGGTGCCCAGAGAACACAGAGTACTCTTACGGACAGAATGCCCGGCAATCCTTAACTCCCTTAGCTTATGGGACAGGGTCGCAAGGAAACTTAAACTAACAGATTTACCGTACTTAATGACTCCGGTCTTGCGCAACAGGGCATTCCCACCTGGACTGAGGGCACAAGAGTTTCAGGGCATAGAGGCCACAGGTCTACAACGATACACACACCTGTTCACAAACAACCAATTAGTTTCTTACCAACATCTACAAACCCTGGCCCCACTAAAAACAAGTGATTTCTTCAGATATCTCCAGATACGGGACTTCGCACAGACCAGAGAAGTCAGAGCGGCAATAGCCAAGCCGCTCACTTTCTTTGAGAAAATTTGCTTGCAAGAGCGTATGCCAACCAAACTAATCTCACTACTATACAATCATTTATGCCTAGAATCAGGGACCTGGGGCACTCAGACATACACTGACAAATGGGAGACGGACTTGGGGGAGACATTAGAGGGGACAGATTGGCAGGATATCTGGGAGGCTAATGCAAAAGTTTCCGTATGCACGGCCCTCCAGGAACAATCATACAAAATACTACTTCGGTGGTACACGACCCCTGTTAAACAATGCCACATGCAATTAAGCCCCACAGACACTTGCTGGAGGCTCTGCGGGGAAAAGGGCACGTACATTCACATGTGGTGGCACTGTGCCAAGGTTAAAGAGTACTGGGGGAACATTACAGACCTAACCTCGAATATCCTACAACGCAGGATAACGCTAGACCCTTGGGCATGCCTACTATCACGGCCAACAGAGGGGCTAAATAAACACGACCAAAAACTGCTAAACATGCTTAACTTGGCAGCTCGTAGAGCATTAGCACAATACTGGATTAAGCACGAAGTAACCCCGATCTCCCTAGTCCTCTCCAAAATCAGGGATAATTACCTGATGGACAAGTTAACCGCACAGGTTCGCGATTCTAGTGCCTCCTTCCAAAAAACTTGGGCACTCTGGGAACAATATGACATATAACATACTAAGCATAATCCCAACTCCGACAGTTTTGAAGATAAAATAAACAGCATGACATACCCATTGTTACAGGTTTTAAAGATTTTGTTTTATACTGTACATATATTATATCTTATTTTATTCTATTATATTTTGTTTGTTATTTCTACTTGTATATGTCTCAATGCACAATAGTCACCGATGAATGCATGTACCAGCATATTGAGACGAAATGTAAATACACGTGGACTTGGCACAACACAAAGATATAACTGAAAGGCTTCTGCGCAAGCCATATGCGAAGTATTATTAGATGCACTAACATACCCTTCCTTTCTGTACTGCAACTATTAAGATGCTTCTTGTGATTGGGCCTCTGCGTAGGCCAAAAGTAATGTCATGCAATGTGCCGGTCGACATTTAAATAAAGAATTGAAAAAAAAAAAAAAGAAGTTATTACAAGGTAAAACAAGATAAAATTATCAGCATTGTTTAGAATACCTTCTCAAGAAAGACTGCCACATTTTCGTAGTATATTAACAGGTTAATACAGGCTAGGTTTAGTTATTACGTGAGAATAATTAAAGATTACGTAAACTGTGCTTTTCGCGTGAAAAATATAGTAGAGTAGACATGCTAGGCAAGATGTAGGCTGAGTGCAGTCTGAAATAGTGTGTCTAATGTGCTGGCACTATTAAACATAGAAGCCTGCTCGTGTGTAAATGCAGGGTTTCAAGAATAGTACAAACAAGAATGAACAGTCGTAATTCAACTGTGTTAGCTTAATTTGACAGGCTAATGGCAACCTCAGGACTCACATGCTTCGCTATGTTTGGGGTACCTATGCATTATAGTAGTAGCTGGAGAAAGTGTGGTTATCACCCTGGTGGGTCGGGGTTCCCCGAGCTGCCCCCGTGGGAGAGAGTCGACCTCCAAGTGAGTCCAAGACCTTACATAGATGGACAGTCCAGTTTTACCCCGATACCTGCTCTGTGGTGTCTGTGTAGTGGTGTGCAAGTGTCCTTCAGAGCAGGATTCGGGTTTGTCGGAGTGTTATTTTGCTTGTTCACTGCGGTCCTCTGGGGTGTAGCTTGAGCAGGGTGGGCTTGCCGCTCTCAGTCATCTGCAGGTTGGTGGCCGCCATGTTCAGGCTCTGGGGGTATCCGTGGAGATCTGTAGCTCTCCGGGATATCCCGTCAAAGGCCGAGTTGGGAGCGGGTACAGGGTTGGGTTGTTAGTAGAGGCGTCTCGCTGGGCAGATGTTACCCCTGACTGGAATGGTTGATGCTTGGTGACCTATCTCCGTGGTGCCGCTGCTGTTACCCTCACCCTCAAAGCTCACATTTCTTGCGTTGGTGGCATGCATGGTTGCTGGGATTAGTACGATCATTTCTGCTTCCCTGTGTAGCGGGATCGTCTCTTCGGAGCCGTTTTGTGGGACACCAGGAGGGGGGTTTTACCTTCATGAAGTCGGCGCACGTGGCGCCCGCCATCTTGGAGGCAGCGATCAGGTTCCCCGGCCTCAGATGCAGGATCTCGCTTGTGGTCACCGGGTGAGGACCGGGATCACCCCCCCGGTCCATAAGGGGGGGGGAACGGAGCCGGGTCTGAGCCGATCAGTGCTTTTGGCCGGGCTCAGTGGTGCAGGACAGCGAGGCAGCGGCCGTCTGCCTCGCTCCCGCCGGAGAAGGCCCGGGTTATGGCACCGCGTTTCTCTCCCCTGGGGGACTGTAGCTCAGTGAGCCAGCCTCTTCCCAGGTCCATCTGTACCGCGGCACTGGGCGTTGGTGCTGTCGGTTCGCTTGTGATGAAAATTATTCGAGGTTTTAGCGTGTTTTCCGTTGTGTTTGGCCGGAGCCGCTCTGACTTGCGACCGTTCAGGTCGGCGGCCCGGCCCTGCCCCCCTAAAGTTACAGTTTTTACTACTTTATTTGCTGTTCCTGATTTTCCTGAATCCTGGCATATATCCATTGGTGGGGATTATACCACCGTATGCTGTATATACTAGAGCAAGATATTTGCTCTGAAATCTGTAAGTAGGATATTTTTCCTTTTTTTACCAACACTGTTTGTTATACATACTATACTATTGGATCCTATCTCTATTTTTTTCCATATACTACTGTGGAGGATTGGACCCTGCACTGCACCATCACTTGACATCCTGAGACGGGGATTGTACCGTCTAGGCGCTATACGGCAGAGCTCTGAGTAGCTCTGCAAAGTGTGAGTTAGTCTTCTATATAGTTTCAACTACTCCCACTTGCTTGATATACTGCACTATTATTGTTTTGTATTTTTCTATTGAAGGTTCCATACGTCCCTTATTATAGGACAGTTTGTATGTATACATCTTCATTATTACTTGTACTGTTTGGGCGCGGTTTACCACTTTTTTCCTTAAGCTGTGTATTTGTTGTATTTTGGCTGGAGTGTAGTGCCAGCGGATAATGCGTTTATAATTGCTTTCTTGAGCTACAATAGAGGTGGTAGATTTGTGTGCCGTTAGGAAGATTTTGCCCCATTCTTTCTGTGAGATGTCTATTTGGAGTTCCTCTAACCATTTCCCTACGCAGTGTGGCAGAGATGGGTCACGTGTATCTCTTATTATTTTATACATGTTGGAAAGAATCTTTTTCGAGAGTGTCTGGTCCGAGCAGAGTTGTTCAAAGTTGGTCAGGGTTCGGATATCTTTTTGTAATAGGCCGTTATTTTTAATAAAGTGTATTAATTGATTAATTGATTGAGAAGGGAGTAAGCCGTCCTACCAGTATTGTAACCGTTGGTTACCTGTCGGAATTGCATTGGGCAGCAGCTGAGATAGGCTTTTTAGTTTATTGTTCTCAACCATGTCTTTGAGTTGTAGGACAGTACCAGCGTGATAAAGATCGTATGATTTACCCGATTGTCCTCTCTGGAAATTCGGGTTGTGTGTAAGAGGGTAGAGAGGGGAAGGGTGGGGGGCAATGTTCGTTACCCTGGTTAGCTTCTGCCAAATCTGAAGAGTGGGTTTAATCGTTGGGTGATTGTCTATGTTAAGTTGACGGTGGATCGGTGTGGCAAACCTAGCCACTTCTGGACTATAGTTACTAAAGGTTGTCCGTAGGCTGAATGTGTACTGTATATGTTAAACTGTGTATGTGATGTATTATGGCCGTTCGCATGCTGGCAGCCGTATGCTGCCAGCATACAAAACCTTTCGTTCGACGAAACACAGCTATCCGGGCCGTTCACCATACGGATGCGGGCTCCCCAGGTAGACCACCCACTCACAAGTCGTGTGGCACCAATTAACCGATTGCAACAATGTTGCAATCGGTAATTAAGGGCTCTCCTAGGTGGCCGTCGTTCGGATACCGACCATGCGGCGGTCGGCCATCTTGGATCCTTTGTCTCTGCAGCGGTGTTCGGTCGTCGAGAGCCTGGAACTGAAAACGGCTACTCAATGATCCGAACACCGCTGGACTTCCAGAGCGTTCGGGAGTTCCGCGTTCGGCACATTCTGTTCCCCATCGATGTTCGGTACTTTTAAACCGAACTCGATGTTTTAATGTATTTAGTGCGGCGTTCGGTTAGTTTAGCTGGGATCGGAGCGGTATTCTCACTAAATGTGCCCGCCGACCCCAGCTATCTACCGAACGGTCATTCGTCTAAAAGCGAGTAAAATTGTGTAAAATATAGATTTCTGTATAAATTGCCGGTTTTGCTGCACAAGGGGATAATCCACTTAATCGTCCATTTTAGTGGGAGTATCCCTCTCGTGCAGCAATGCCTGTTGGGATAATCCTGTTACCTGATGGGAGAAATCCCCTGTACTATCTGTAAGGAAACCCCTTGCAAGGGGAACTGCATAAATATGGAAGTCTGTGAATAAAGCAGTTAGTTGACTCCCAGACTGTGTTTCGTCCGGTTATTGGGAGGATTGGGGAACTTGTCTTACTTTTCAGCACTGACTGTGGATGTACCTGTGTAGCCAGCGGATATCGGGGATTTTACTATTGCCCTCCGCTACAATTGTAGCGGAGGGCAATAGTAAAATCCCCGATATCCGCTGGTTACACAGGTACATCCACAGTCAGCGCTGAAAAGTAAGACAAGTTCCCAATCCTCCCAATAACCGGACGAAACACAGTCTGGGAGTCAACTAACTGCTTTATTCACAGACTTCCATATTTATGCAGTTCCCCTTGCAAGGGGTTTCCTTACAGATAGTACAGGGGATTTCTCCCATCAGGCAACAGGATTATCCCAACAGGCATTGCTGCACGAGAGGGATACTCCCACTAAAATGGACGATTAAGTGGATTATCCCCTCGTGCAGCAAAACCGGCAATTTATACAGAAATCTATATTTTACACAATTTTCCTCGCTTTTAGACGAATGACCGTTCGGTAGATAGCTGGGGTCGGCGGGCACATTTAGTGAGAATACCGCTCCGATCCCAGCTAAACTAACCGAACGCCGCACTAAATACATTAAAACATCGAGTTCGGTTTAAAAGTACCGAACATCGATGGGGAACAGAATGTGCCGAACGCGGAACTCCCGAACGCTCTGGAAGTCCAGCGGTGTTCGGATCATTGAGTAGCCGTTTTCAGTTCCAGGCTCTCGACGACCGAACACCGCTGCAGAGACAAAGGATCCAAGATGGCCGACCGCCGCATGGCCGGTAGCCGAACGACGGCCACCTAGGAGAGCCCTTAATTACCGATTGCAACATTGTTGCAATCGGTTAATTGGTGCCACATGACTTGTGAGTGGGTGGTCTACCTGGGGAGCCCGCATTCGTATGGTGAACGGCCCGGATAGCCGTGTTTCGTCGAACGAAAGGTTTTGCATGCTGGCAGCATACGGCTGCCAGCATGCGAACGGCCATAATACATCACATACACAGTTTAACATATACAGTACACATTCAGCCTATGGACAACCTTTAGTAACTATAGTCCAGAAGTGGCTAGGTTTGCCACAATCGGGTTAGTAAGTAGCCATGGGCGTGTTCGTAAAGGGATTTTGGAGAAAGCATTTTCTATCAATACCCAGTGTAGGGACGGGTCGGCTAGCGTCCATTCGTAAATTCTAGTTAGGTGGGTTGCTATGTGGTACGCTTCAATATCAGGGAAGTTGGTACCCCCTTTTTGTCTCATTTTGCTCAGTGTAGAGAGAGCTATTCGAGGATGATCATGGTTTTGATCGTACCGAAGAACTTGTGAGGTATCGTAATGGGCAGCATTTGGAGCAGGTATAGCAGACGTGGTAGGACATTCATTTTAATGATATTGGTTCTGCAGAACCAGCCAAAGCAAGGCCTGTGCCATGATTGTAAATCTTTGGCAATAGTTTTCAGTAGGGGAGGAAAATTCAGTCCAAATGTTTTGTCTAGATTGGTCGGTATGTGAACTCCTAGGTATTTAAGTGAAGTGGGTGCCCATGAGAAGTGAAATTTCTCTTGTAGTTGCGCGTCTAGGAAGGCGGAGGAATAGATGGGGATTAATTCACATTTAGTCAGACTGGCTTGGAAATTGGAAACTGCACTGTATGTCTCCATTTCCAATAAAATGTGTGGAATAGAGGCACGCGGGTTGGAGATGGTGAACAGAAGATCATCATGAGTGTCTACATGGATTCCCTGAATGTGCGCGTTGTCTCTAACCCCTTGTAAAAAGGGTTCCAGATCTAGGATGAATAAGAGAGGGGAGAGGGGGCATCCCTGTCTCGTACCGTTTATGATCGTCACTGGGTGGGATAGTTGGCCATTGATTTGGAGGCATGCTGTGGGGACAGAGTAGATTGCCGAGAGCCATTCCTGCCAGCGGGGACCGAGGCCTCATTGTGTGCGTAAGCAGTGCCCAACTGACCCTGTCAAATGCTTTTTCAGCATCTATGGCCAAGAGGGCACTGTGCACTTTGTGTTTTTGTGCCCAATGTATGAGGTTTATTGTTTTTGTTGTGTTGTGTTTAGCCTCTCTACCTGGGATGAAACCTGCTTGGTCTTGGTGTATAAGAAGTGGTAGAAAGGGCTTCAGTCTAGTGGCTAAGATTTTTGTTAGGATTTTTAAGTCAATGTTAATTAGTGAAATCGGTCTACAATTCCCACATAGCGAAGGGTCTTTACCAGGTTTAGGTATCAGGGAGATAGTAGCTTCTAGTGCTGAGGAGGGCAAGGAGGTCGCTAGATTTCGTACGTTGAAAGCTGCCGTAAAGTGTTGGGCTAGTGTATGAGAGAGTATCTTGTAATATTTGCCCGTGTAACCATCAGGTCCGGGGCTTTTACCTAGAGGGAGTGATTTGACCGCATTAGTAAACTCTTCTATTGTGATAGTTTCGTCTAGGAAATCTATTTCGTTTATCGGGAGAGTCTTTTTGATCCTAGATCTAAGAAAGGTTTGGATTTCTTCTGAGGAAGGGGGTGTTTGTTTGAGGTTATACAAGTTAGAGTAGAATTTATGGAAAGCTTTAATGATGTCTGGCATTTGACGGGATAGTTTGCCATTTTCTTGTTTGATTTCTGATATGAAGGTGGTTTGTTTAGATTGTTGGAGAGTCTGCGCTAGGAGTTTGCCTGCCTTACCACCGTTTGTGTAATATGTGTGTTTCGTAAGCAACATTTTACGCTTAGCATGCAGTTGTAGTATTGTGGTCAGTTCTGACCGTTTTGTTAGTAGGTTTTTATAGTCTTCCAGGCTAGTATGACCTTGTTGATGTTGATGTTTACTTTCCAGCTTTTTTTTTAGTTGTGTGATTGTTAGCTCTCTCTTACGTTTCAGGAATGCAGCTATTCGAATCAGTTCTCCCCTTATTACTGCCTTGTGAGCCTCCCAGACTAGAGCGGGGGAACTGTCCGGGTGTGTGTTTTCGGAGAAGTAAGTAGCAGTCATTTGGCGGAGTTTTGAGATAGTCTCGGCATTATTAAGAATCAAATAATTTAGTTTCCATTGAGTTGTGGGCTTAGGCAAGGTAGGAATTGACAATACTAACGTCATAGGGGCATGGTTGGACCATGTAATTGGGCCATATATAGCCGAAGTGATTAGGGGTAGGAACCTGTGTTGGAGAAAAATGGTATCAATGCGGGAGTAGGTTCCTGTGGGAGGGGAGAAAAAGGAGTAGTCCTTGCGTGTGGGGTGAAGGGCTCTCCAGCTATCATAAAGTTGGGCTTCGTAGAGTGTGTTATTGACTTGTTTCCGTGATTGAGTTAGGTGTAGATGTGAAGTGGCAGTGGAGTCCAGGTCGCCGTCTAGTGAAATATTTATATCCCCGCCTACTATCAGTATGCCTTCTTGGAAGGAGGTTAATTTATATAAAATCTTTTTCAAAGCTAGATTTTGTTTTTTATTGGGCAAGTATATGTTGGCCAATGTTATTTGGGTGTCTCCTATTTTCCCTTTAACAAAGATATATCGCCCGGAGTCGTCCGATTGGTGATCCTGGTATGAGAAGGGAGTAAGCCGTCCTACCAGAATTGCTAGTCCTCTGGATTTGGAGCCAGTATAGTTACCGTAGTAGGTTATTGGATAATCTTTATTTTGTAATTTGGGGGCTGAGTCTGCACGGAAGTGAGTCTCCTGGACAAATATTATGTCAGCTTTGTGCCTTTTGAAATCAGTTAAAGCTATGGTCCTTTATTCTGGGGCGTTTAAGCCTCTAGCATTTTGGGTTAGTAGCGTAATTGTTGCCATGTTTGGTGCCCGTCGAGGCGAGTGAAAGGACAAGGTAGGGGATGTTAAGTGTACGATTTACCTAGTTCGAGTATTGTTTCTAGCACAACACTCCTGTTTGGCAGATGTAAGGTTCGTTAGGGAACCTGTTGGTTCCGCTTAAAAACGGTGTCCTATGTGAGGGCCTCGCTAGAAAAACTGAACTTTGTGGTCAGAAGTGTCTCGAGGTGGTGTATTGCGTTACAGTTACTACTTAGGGGGGTATTAGTTCCCTAGGGTATGCCCAAATGAAGTCTAAAATATTTTGTCTGCCTTCCCTCCTAATAATATTGTAGGTTATGTTGGCGTTGATCACAATATATTGAAAACAAATAATGCGTAATCAATTTACAAAACAGAAGTTAAAGATTACAAAACAGAAGTTAAAAACAATAGTATCAACAAATCAGAAAACGTTACTTTTCAAGAGTATTCGACAGTATGTGGTATATAAATCAGCTGAGTGCGCTCTGAAGGGGTCACAGTCCCGGATTCGAGACGTAAGTGGGCTAAAGGAGTCAGTAACAATCTAGGTGAGCACTGATCTGGACCAGGTGCTGTCCGGGTCGTGTAAGTGGCGATGAGGATTTAATCTATAGAACTTTAAGTATACTTAAAGTAGATTACCTATAGATGAAGTCTATTCTCCAGTACGGAGAGGTGAGGCGTTCTATCTCGACGCTATGATAGAACCTTAAAAGATTTGGGGTAGTGTGGCTATTCATAGTACCTGGGGGTATCTAATCAAATCATGCAAATTTACCTTGTGGAGAACAGTCAAGTCCCATTTATCCTCATCTGCACGTAATGTGGTAGGGGCCACCGCTCTAGGAAGAAGAGCGGAAAAGAGGGGAGGGGGTTGGAGGGGGGGAGGGGAAGGGGGGAGAGGGTGGAAGAGAGGGGAGAGGATTGGAGGAGAAGGAAGAAATGTGGGGGAGAGGGAAGAAGAGGGAGAGGAGGGAGAGGATCTAGCGGTGTGGAGGTATGTCCCTGACGGTAAAGCGTCGGAATCTAGCGAGTATGTTAGGGTATGGGATTCAAACCTTCTCGGCCAGTACTGAACATCGAGGGGAAAGAGACCTAGCGTGGAGGGAGAAGTTAGGTCAACATGCAATAAATCTAATTGCCTAGGGTTTAGGGTATGCCTTCCTCTTATTAAAGGTATTAGGATGAGTAACTTTTTTTTTTTTTTCGTATTTTGGGGCAATCAATGGGGGTAGTATGAATACCTATAAATACAAATACAAGTTAGGCAATGGAGCAATACGACCTGATAAATGCTGGTCCAAGGCAGGATGCAAGGGAGTGGAGCCGGTGAACAGAGTCCTGTGACCAGGTCACCCGTTGGAGTGTCGGGTTCTGAGCAGTAAGTCTCTAAGCATCTTTAGCCCGGCCCTAGCTGAGTCAACATTGGGAGATCATCGATGAGATCTTCTCTCTTCAGAGCAGGAAAGTGTTCTTGGTAGGTTTTTGGTGATCTCCAGTAGCGATGTTGAAAATTCGTTCAATCGTTGTCTTGGGAGACGGTCCAGTCTTTTATTTTCCCTGAGAGTCCGCAAATGCACAGTGGTCGGCAGATGATCCCATCTGATCTTTCGAGACATGAGTAAGTGGGTTGAAGTTCTAACCGGAGGTGGCTAGATTGGCATACCTCAGGAGAAATATATAAGTGCAGATGTTGGGGTGAAATTGTTTAAACCGAGGGTTCCTGCGGGTGACTGCCCGGGTCATCTTGGGCACGTCTGTGCCTTTGGTGAGGTGATAGGAACCTCTGGTCATTCCTCTTTTTCTTCGCTGGTGTGTGCCAACGTTGGCGTTGAGGGAGACCTATGGTGTCCAGGTGTGGGTTAGGTGAGTTCCAGTCCAAGACGCTCGTGTCAGGTAGGTTTAACGCCATCAGAAATGGAGGCACGTCTAACGGAGAGGAAATCGATATGATAGTCCCTTTGTTGTTAACTATCAGAGCGAAAGGGAATCCCCAGCGGTATTTAATGCCCCTATTTTTAAGGTGTGCGGTGATGGGCTTAAGGGCTCTCCTCGCCTGAAGTGTGTACTAGGACAGATCGGGGTAAATTTGAATAGGGTGACCGTGGAAGAGGAGAAGTTGTGAGGTGTCACGGAGCGATTTTAATATATTCTCTTTAATGGAGAAATAATGTATCCGACATATGATGTCTCTAGGGGTTTCAGGATTAAGCCCCTTCGGACGGAGAGACCTATGGGCTCTGTAAAGTAGGATCTGAGTATCGTTTGATTCACCGATGATGAGATTAAAAAGCTCAGATAAGAGTGCTGTGAGGTCCTCACCTGGCGTTTCTGGCAGGCCTCTTACTCGCAGGTTATTTCTTCTGCCACGATTGTCCAGGTCGTCGATATGCCTTTGAGTGTGAGCATAGTGGAGCAAGTGAGAGTCCAGTGTGGATGTGAGATTTAACATCTGAGCTTGAATCAAATCTTTCTCCTCTTCCAGGTCGGTGACCCTGAGGGAGAGTTGCCGGACATCGGTTCCCATGGCCTCCATCTTGGAGAGAAAAGTGGATTCTAGCTTCCCTATCATCTTCTGGAGATCGAACTTGGACGGAAGGTTTTTTAGGAGGTCTCTTATGTCCGGTTCTATGTTGGGTTCATGTGTTCTATGTGAGCTTTCTGATAGTGCTGGCTGGGCTATCAGGTCCCAATTCAGAGAAGGTTTCAGGATCCGCCATGTTGTATGCAGCGGCTGCGGCCTCCACCTCGCGGTCGGAGCTTTCCTTGAAATAGCGGGCGAGAGAGCTTGATTTCATTGCCGGGGTCTTCCCTGCATGTCCCTGGGATTGATGGTGTTTTTTAGGGTTACCCATGATAAGCGTGGTTCTCCGATCGCTTCGGATTAGGGCCCAGGTCTCCGGGAGCAGTTCAGTATGCGTCCATTAAGCTCCGCGGCTAGCCATGCCCCCCTCTGTTTTTACGTAATATTTAGTCTGGATGGTAAAAGACCACAACTTAACCAGGCAGACATGTCAAGATCATGAAATAGAGGTGGCTTGGGCTTTTCAGATGGCTATAAATACTACATAGCGAATGCCCTAATCAGAGAATGGACACGGACAGAGTGTCCCAAACTCTGGAAACTATTCGAAGCTAGTTATTTAGAAGTGCTTTCAGACACTTTCCCCTTTTCAAACCGCAAGGCCTATACAATTATGCTCACATTACCACTCCACCATTCACCTTACTTTGAACATAATGGCACAGATATAGATCGGACTACAAACTCATGTATGCTTTCCTGAAATCTTTCTTGGCAACAAGACATTAAGCAAATATAGAGGCTTAACATAGACCCTTACATCATTGCTACCTTCTGACATGGATTTTGTAATAGACACACAAACTACAACAAACTGGACTTATCACCTATTTGACATCCCGTACATATCCTAGCTTACAAAAATGATTAATCTCTTACCTGAGTAAATTTGATTTTTTTTTTCTGAATATGTAGTAATTTCTTTCCCCTTGTTATTCTTATTTTTTTTCAACCTTCTCATGTATTATGGGAACTACAAACTGTGTGTGACTATGTCTTTGTGTACGCAACAAATATATTCTGTATTATCCTTGAAAACACTGACACTTCCACCAAAATGTTAAATAAAAAGATAACAGTAAAACATTTGATATGCGTTTCCTCTATAATTCCAAGATCTAACATTTTTTTAAGCCGGTTACTTACCATTAGCTTAACATTTTTTTATATCTTGGCATTATAGAAGAATACCAATGCAAGTGGAATTGCCCCATTGGATTAGTACCCAGACAGGTCCATAAGATTTTGTAAAGAATACCATATATTGAACAGTGTGTCCAAATTTGATACTTAATGCGTAAGATTGATGAACTCATACACAAAATTGATAAAGCACAACACATACCAACTTTAGATCGGACATGATATTAGCAAGTACCTCTTACTGACAGAGCAAGGAAAATGACAGCTTTTTGAACATCAGAAGAGTTGTTCCAATACAAAATGTTGCCATTTAGCCAGCAGGCTCCTGCTACTTTTCAGATTAATGGACAAATCTTTGAAGCGTCGTCATCATTATGCTGTAGCATATTTAGATGACATACAGTGTTATTTACTAAAGTGACAATTCAAAGTGAATTCAAAGTTAATTTTTCAACTTTAAGACCAGAGTAGCTAAACTGAAAGCATGGCCGACTTAGAGAATATTTCCAGTTGGCTTTTTCGTCCTTAAATTTGAAATGTACTTTGAATTCTTATTGATAGCCATTCAAGCTTTAACTGGGACTCGTATCTCCCTAAGTTAGAAGCAGTTTTTTATTTTACCCAGTTAGCTTGCCTAACGGTTAATCCCTCAAAGGAGGAAAAATATCTGGGTTATTCAACTAGAAGAGGGCTTGTCAAACCACAGTTAATAAAAGTGAAAGCCATACAAAATTGTTGTCATTTGTTTTTTCTTTTAGTTAATTTGCTTGTGTTTGGAGGCTTTGGAGTATTGGTCCAGAGCACCAGAAGACCCCAAGTCACAGACAGCTTTGGATTTTTCACATTTAGCTGGCTTAATTGATAACTCTTCAAAGTATACTATAGGTCTAGAGGAGGAAAAATATCTAGGTTATTAAAATGGGAGAGGGCTGGTCAAACTGAAGTCGGGAAAAGTGGAAGCCATACAAAATTGTTGTAAATTTTTATTTTATTTTATTTGCCTGTATTTGGAGGGTTTGGCGTATCGATCCAGTGCACCAGAAGATAGAAAAGTGAGAGTTTCATCAATTTACATGTTATCAAGAGTTGATCTGAAGTCATTTTAATATTAACCAGCTTGGGTCTTGTCCATACCCTATTGTTATTTTATAATCTTGGAGAACAAGCAGGATGAGCACAAAACCAAAGATATAAAACAGTCTTCTGTATATGTATATACTATTTAAAACCAGCATCAGAATGAATGCAGAGTGTTTTGAAATAAGGGATTCAGACAGGTTTTGTTGTTCAATTTTATACAACCTGTACATACCTCTTCACCAGTCTTGTGACAAAGCATATGTATCTG
This sequence comes from Pelobates fuscus, assembly GCF_036172605.1. Classification (NCBI taxonomy): domain Eukaryota; kingdom Metazoa; phylum Chordata; class Amphibia; order Anura; family Pelobatidae; genus Pelobates; species Pelobates fuscus. The sequence goes on from NC_086321.1 coordinate 258,168,578, forward strand.
ACGTCATATCTATCCCAGTAACTAGCTTCCTGAATCCTGCACATCACAAATCCTGCAAGATTTCTTCGATTTCATAAACCACCAAGATGTTTGTAATACCAATCCATCAAAATGAATCTTTCAACCTAGCCTGTAACAGAAGAATTGTGTATAATTTTAATACTAGTATGATTATTGTTTTTTTTTGTCACATTTAATTTATGCATTGAACTATTTTTATTGTATAGATAATGGGGTTTGTTTTGTTTAGTGTTTTATTTATACTCTGTTTTTATGTTAGCAGCCAGATGTTTGTTGTTCACAGGTCACAACATTTCTGTGTTTTCCAATAGGCCGCTTATATTACAATGAAAGTAAAATAAAGCTTTCCAGTATACTTTTCCTGACTGATTTTGATGGTCTAGAACAGGAGTAGGCAACCTACGGCACTAGTGCCATGCACGGCACTCAAGGTGTCTTTGCACGGCACTCAAGGCTGCTAGAGCCAAACAGGCTCTGGCCTATCAGGAGTCCCAGTGAAACTTCAGATATCTGCTAATACGAAAATCTGGTGAAGGACAATCCGTAATTTATATATTGCAGCACGTAGAGGAAGTGACCTCAGATCACTTCCTCCCAGCACTTGTGAATGGGAATCCACACTGTGGTAGAGCAGCCCACAGCGGATATTGCAGCTCCTGCCCTTCACCTGTACCTGGCCAGCCTGGTCTCCACTGGAACCTAGGGAACCAACCCACACTGCTAGATATACATATAAATGCACAATAGCCCTCCCCTCATACAAATAATACGAACAGCCCACGAACAAAAATACACACAATCTGCACAATCGTAACCCGCTAACAATCCACATACATGCACACAACCCCACATGCAGCCTCTCACATGCAATACCCCAAACAGCCCCCACACATACACACACTACCAAACACACAATGTAGCATATCTATCCACACACACAATTCCACAAGTAGCCCCCATACACAGCCCACATTCATAGGTACACGATACCACAAACTACTCCTGAACATATACAATATAATAGCTCATATACGCACAAATACAAAGATACAAAGCAATTACAATATAAATAACACAAGCAGAATACGGCAGCACACAGACCTCAATTTAAAAAAAAATAGGACCGACACGCTACGGGACATCACAATCCTATATTGGCACAGTGCTGCTAAAAGGTTGCCTACCCCTGGTCTAGAAGGAAGTCAACCTACATAAAAAGTATTTTTTATGAAATCTTAAAGAACATACAATTCGTCTTTTTACAAATAAAACAAACAAACACATTTAGTTGTAGCTCAAATTCCAGGTTTAGTTTTGGTTCCAAACGTGTACCTCCATTCTTAAGGGGTAAACATTCCCAAAAAGTGGCAACATTTGTTTGTTTGTGTGGGTTGTAAAATTTCATAAAACAGACTTTTTTTTAGTGGCCACAAACCATGGCCAAAGTTAATGTGTATATTTGTTATTTGCATTTTATTTTTTTGCATTATTCACACAAAAACTTCAATTTCATGATGATATTATTGTCATTATACATTTTAGTTCTCTAAAATGTTTATATTTGTGTTCATCAATGTCTCACACGTACAACAGTAACCCCTATGTACAGGTTTTATGGGGATTTTGGAAAGTTACTGGATCAAATCTAGGGATTGCAAATGAAATGATATGGACTTTCTGCCTGGGTTGTTAAACAGGTCCCCCATATATAATTAATAAAATCACATAATTATGTAAAAATTATACATAAATATACATCTAGAATGTATATATGTATATATATATATATATACACACACACACACACACATATATCTTCATTATAATTGTATTTTTATATGTATATATATATAGAATCCATTGGTGCCCTGCACACACACTTTCAAGTATATTTATTGATATAATGCCGGGTGCATCAAAGCCATAGCCAAAAATAATAATAGAATATACAAAAGGAAGGCTTGCACTCACGGTCTGTATAATGAAATATCTTCTTTATTCCAACATTTTTAAAACATGATATAAGTCATCGACGTTTCAGCCATCTATTGTGGCTTTCATCAGGATCAGTTTAGCACAAAATACATATGTTAATCATGGCGTTTATATAACCAAACAAACTGATCATTAAATCATTGAAAACACTCATCACCTGAAGCATTCCACACCTGGTGTCTCACTAACTAAAATATATAGAATGGACACGGACAGAGTGTCCCAAACTCTGGAAACTATTCGAAGCTAGTTATTTAGAAGTGCTTTCAGACACTTTCCCCTTTTCAAACCGCAAGGCCTATACAATTATGCTCACATTACCACTCCACCATTCACCTTACTTTGAACATAATGGCACAGATATAGATCGGACTACAAACTCATGTATGCTTTCCTGAAATCTTTCTTGGCAACAAGACATTAAGCAAATATAGAGGCTTAACATAGACCCTTACATCATTGCTACCTTCTGACATGGATTTTGTAATAGACACACAAACTACAACAAACTGGACTTATCACCTATTTGACATCCCGTACATATCCTAGCTTACAAAAATGATTAATCTCTTACCTGAGTAAATTTGATTTTTTTTTTCTGAATATGTAGTAATTTCTTTCCCCTTGTTATTCTTATTTTTTTTCAACCTTCTCATGTATTATGGGAACTACAAACTGTGTGTGACTATGTCTTTGTGTACGCAACAAATATATTCTGTATTATCCTTGAAAACACTGACACTTCCACCAAAATGTTAAATAAAAAGATAACAGTAAAACATTTGATATGCGTTTCCTCTATAATTCCAAGATCTAACATTTTTTTAAGCCGGTTACTTACCATTAGCTTAACATTTTTTTATATCTTGGCATTATAGAAGAATACCAATGCAAGTGGAATTGCCCCATTGGATTAGTACCCAGACAGGTCCATAAGATTTTGTAAAGAATACCATATATTGAACAGTGTGTCCAAATTTGATACTTAATGCGTAAGATTGATGAACTCATACACAAAATTGATAAAGCACAACACATACCAACTTTAGATCGGACATGATATTAGCAAGTACCTCTTACTGACAGAGCAAGGAAAATGACAGCTTTTTGAACATCAGAAGAGTTGTTCCAATACAAAATGTTGCCATTTAGCCAGCAGGCTCCTGCTACTTTTCAGATTAATGGACAAATCTTTGAAGCGTCGTCATCATTATGCTGTAGCATATTTAGATGACATACAGTGTTATTTACTAAAGTGACAATTCAAAGTGAATTCAAAGTTAATTTTTCAACTTTAAGACCAGAGTAGCTAAACTGAAAGCATGGCCGACTTAGAGAATATTTCCAGTTGGCTTTTTCGTCCTTAAATTTGAAATGTACTTTGAATTCTTATTGATAGCCATTCAAGCTTTAACTGGGACTCGTATCTCCCTAAGTTAGAAGCAGTTTTTTATTTTACCCAGTTAGCTTGCCTAACGGTTAATCCCTCAAAGGAGGAAAAATATCTGGGTTATTCAACTAGAAGAGGGCTTGTCAAACCACAGTTAATAAAAGTGAAAGCCATACAAAATTGTTGTCATTTGTTTTTTCTTTTAGTTAATTTGCTTGTGTTTGGAGGCTTTGGAGTATTGGTCCAGAGCACCAGAAGACCCCAAGTCACAGACAGCTTTGGATTTTTCACATTTAGCTGGCTTAATTGATAACTCTTCAAAGTATACTATAGGTCTAGAGGAGGAAAAATATCTAGGTTATTAAAATGGGAGAGGGCTGGTCAAACTGAAGTCGGGAAAAGTGGAAGCCATACAAAATTGTTGTAAATTTTTATTTTATTTTATTTGCCTGTATTTGGAGGGTTTGGCGTATCGATCCAGTGCACCAGAAGATAGAAAAGTGAGAGTTTCATCAATTTACATGTTATCAAGAGTTGATCTGAAGTCATTTTAATATTAACCAGCTTGGGTCTTGTCCATACCCTATTGTTATTTTATAATCTTGGAGAACAAGCAGGATGAGCACAAAACCAAAGATATAAAACAGTCTTCTGTATATGTATATACTATTTAAAACCAGCATCAGAATGAATGCAGAGTGTTTTGAAATAAGGGATTCAGACAGGTTTTGTTGTTCAATTTTATACAACCTGTACATACCTCTTCACCAGTCTTGTGACAAAGCATATGTATCTGACGTCATATCTATCCCAGTAACTAGCTTCCTGAATCCTGCACATCACAAATCCTGCAAGATTTCTTCGATTTCATAAACCACCAAGATGTTTGTAATACCAATCCATCAAAATGAATCTTTCAACCTAGCCTGTAACAGAAGAATTGTGTATAATTTTAATACTAGTATGATTATTGTTTTTTTTTGTCACATTTAATTTATGCATTGAACTATTTTTATTGTATAGATAATGGGGTTTGTTTTGTTTAGTGTTTTATTTATACTCTGTTTTTATGTTAGCAGCCAGATGTTTGTTGTTCACAGGTCACAACATTTCTGTGTTTTCCAATAGGCCGCTTATATTACAATGAAAGTAAAATAAAGCTTTCCAGTATACTTTTCCTGACTGATTTTGATGGTCTAGAACAGGGGTAGGCAACCTACGGCACTAGTGCCATGCACGGCACTCAAGGTGTCTTTGCACGGCACTCAAGGCTGCTAGAGCCAAACAGGCTCTGGCCTATCAGGAGTCCCAGTGAAACTTCAGATATCTGCTAATACGAAAATCTGGTGAAGGACAATCCGTAATTTATATATTGCAGCACGTAGAGGAAGTGACCTCAGATCACTTCCTCCCAGCACTTGTGAATGGGAATCCACACTGTGGTAGAGCAGCCCACAGCGGATATTGCAGCTCCTGCCCTTCACCTGTACCTGGCCAGCCTGGTCTCCACTGGAACCTAGGGAACCAACCCACACTGCTAGATATACATATAAATGCACAATAGCCCTCCCCTCATACAAATAATACGAACAGCCCACGAACAAAAATACACACAATCTGCACAATCGTAACCCGCTAACAATCCACATACATGCACACAACCCCACATGCAGCCTCTCACATGCAATACCCCAAACAGCCCCCACACATACACACACTACCAAACACACAATGTAGCATATCTATCCACACACACAATTCCACAAGTAGCCCCCATACACAGCCCACATTCATAGGTACACGATACCACAAACTACTCCTGAACATATACAATATAATAGCTCATATACGCACAAATACAAAGATACAAAGCAATTACAATATAAATAACACAAGCAGAATACGGCAGCACACAGACCTCAATTTTAAAAAAAATAGGACCGACACGCTACGGGACATCACAATCCTATATTGGCACAGTGCTGCTAAAAGGTTGCCTACCCCTGGTCTAGAAGGAAGTCAACCTACATAAAAAGTATTTTTTATGAAATCTTAAAGAACATACAATTCGTCTTTTTACAAATAAAACAAACAAACACATTTAGTTGTAGCTCAAATTCCAGGTTTAGTTTTGGTTCCAAACGTGTACCTCCATTCTTAAGGGGTAAACATTCCCAAAAAGTGGCAACATTTGTTTGTTTGTGTGGGTTGTAAAATTTCATAAAACAGACTTTTTTTTAGTGGCCACAAACCATGGCCAAAGTTAATGTGTATATTTGTTATTTGCATTTTATTTTTTTGCATTATTCACACAAAAACTTCAATTTCATGATGATATTATTGTCATTATACATTTTAGTTCTCTAAAATGTTTATATTTGTGTTCATCAATGTCTCACACGTACAACAGTAACCCCTATGTACAGGTTTTATGGGGATTTTGGAAAGTTACTGGATCAAATCTAGGGATTGCAAATGAAATGATATGGACTTTCTGCCTGGGTTGTTAAACAGGTCCCCCATATATAATTAATAAAATCACATAATTATGTAAAAATGATACATAAATATACATCTAGAATGTATATATGTATATATATATATATATACACACACACACACACACATATATCTTCATTATAATTGTATTTTTATATGTATATATATATAGAATCCATTGGTGCCCTGCACACACACTTTCAAGTATATTTATTGATATAATGCCGGGTGCATCAAAGCCATAGCCAAAAATAATAATAGAATATACAAAAGGAAGGCTTGCACTCACGGTCTGTATAATGAAATATCTTCTTTATTCCAACATTTTTAAAACATGATATAAGTCATCGACGTTTCAGCCATCTATTGTGGCTTTCATCAGGATCAGTTTAGCACAAAATACATATGTTAATCATGGCGTTTATATAACCAAACAAACTGATCATTAAATCATTGAAAACACTCATCACCTGAAGCATTCCACACCTGGTGTCTCACTAACTAAAATATATAGAATGGACACGGACAGAGTGTCCCAAACTCTGGAAACTATTCGAAGCTAGTTATTTAGAAGTGCTTTCAGACACTTTCCCCTTTTCAAACCGCAAGGCCTATACAATTATGCTCACATTACCACTCCACCATTCACCTTACTTTGAACATAATGGCACAGATATAGATCGGACTACAAACTCATGTATGCTTTCCTGAAATCTTTCTTGGCAACAAGACATTAAGCAAATATAGAGGCTTAACATAGACCCTTACATCATTGCTACCTTCTGACATGGATTTTGTAATAGACACACAAACTACAACAAACTGGACTTATCACCTATTTGACATCCCGTACATATCCTAGCTTACAAAAATGATTAATCTCTTACCTGAGTAAATTTGATTTTTTTTTTCTGAATATGTAGTAATTTCTTTCCCCTTGTTATTCTTATTTTTTTTCAACCTTCTCATGTATTATGGGAACTACAAACTGTGTGTGACTATGTCTTTGTGTACGCAACAAATATATTCTGTATTATCCTTGAAAACACTGACACTTCCACCAAAATGTTAAATAAAAAGATAACAGTAAAACATTTGATATGCGTTTCCTCTATAATTCCAAGATCTAACATTTTTTTAAGCCGGTTACTTACCATTAGCTTAACATTTTTTTATATCTTGGCATTATAGAAGAATACCAATGCAAGTGGAATTGCCCCATTGGATTAGTACCCAGACAGGTCCATAAGATTTTGTAAAGAATACCATATATTGAACAGTGTGTCCAAATTTGATACTTAATGCGTAAGATTGATGAACTCATACACAAAATTGATAAAGCACAACACATACCAACTTTAGATCGGACATGATATTAGCAAGTACCTCTTACTGACAGAGCAAGGAAAATGACAGCTTTTTGAACATCAGAAGAGTTGTTCCAATACAAAATGTTGCCATTTAGCCAGCAGGCTCCTGCTACTTTTCAGATTAATGGACAAATCTTTGAAGCGTCGTCATCATTATGCTGTAGCATATTTAGATGACATACAGTGTTATTTACTAAAGTGACAATTCAAAGTGAATTCAAAGTTAATTTTTCAACTTTAAGACCAGAGTAGCTAAACTGAAAGCATGGCCGACTTAGAGAATATTTCCAGTTGGCTTTTTCGTCCTTAAATTTGAAATGTACTTTGAATTCTTATTGATAGCCATTCAAGCTTTAACTGGGACTCGTATCTCCCTAAGTTAGAAGCAGTTTTTTATTTTACCCAGTTAGCTTGCCTAACGGTTAATCCCTCAAAGGAGGAAAAATATCTGGGTTATTCAACTAGAAGAGGGCTTGTCAAACCACAGTTAATAAAAGTGAAAGCCATACAAAATTGTTGTCATTTGTTTTTTCTTTTAGTTAATTTGCTTGTGTTTGGAGGCTTTGGAGTATTGGTCCAGAGCACCAGAAGACCCCAAGTCACAGACAGCTTTGGATTTTTCACATTTAGCTGGCTTAATTGATAACTCTTCAAAGTATACTATAGGTCTAGAGGAGGAAAAATATCTAGGTTATTAAAATGGGAGAGGGCTGGTCAAACTGAAGTCGGGAAAAGTGGAAGCCATACAAAATTGTTGTAAATTTTTATTTTATTTTATTTGCCTGTATTTGGAGGGTTTGGCGTATCGATCCAGTGCACCAGAAGATAGAAAAGTGAGAGTTTCATCAATTTACATGTTATCAAGAGTTGATCTGAAGTCATTTTAATATTAACCAGCTTGGGTCTTGTCCATACCCTATTGTTATTTTATAATCTTGGAGAACAAGCAGGATGAGCACAAAACCAAAGATATAAAACAGTCTTCTGTATATGTATATACTATTTAAAACCAGCATCAGAATGAATGCAGAGTGTTTTGAAATAAGGGATTCAGACAGGTTTTGTTGTTCAATTTTATACAACCTGTACATACCTCTTCACCAGTCTTGTGACAAAGCATATGTATCTGACGTCATATCTATCCCAGTAACTAGCTTCCTGAATCCTGCACATCACAAATCCTGCAAGATTTCTTCGATTTCATAAACCACCAAGATGTTTGTAATACCAATCCATCAAAATGAATCTTTCAACCTAGCCTGTAACAGAAGAATTGTGTATAATTTTAATACTAGTATGATTATTGTTTTTTTTTGTCACATTTAATTTATGCATTGAACTATTTTTATTGTATAGATAATGGGGTTTGTTTTGTTTAGTGTTTTATTTATACTCTGTTTTTATGTTAGCAGCCAGATGTTTGTTGTTCACAGGTCACAACATTTCTGTGTTTTCCAATAGGCCGCTTATATTACAATGAAAGTAAAATAAAGCTTTCCAGTATACTTTTCCTGACTGATTTTGATGGTCTAGAACAGGGGTAGGCAACCTACGGCACTAGTGCCATGCACGGCACTCAAGGTGTCTTTGCACGGCACTCAAGGCTGCTAGAGCCAAACAGGCTCTGGCCTATCAGGAGTCCCAGTGAAACTTCAGATATCTGCTAATACGAAAATCTGGTGAAGGACAATCCGTAATTTATATATTGCAGCACGTAGAGGAAGTGACCTCAGATCACTTCCTCCCAGCACTTGTGAATGGGAATCCACACTGTGGTAGAGCAGCCCACAGCGGATATTGCAGCTCCTGCCCTTCACCTGTACCTGGCCAGCCTGGTCTCCACTGGAACCTAGGGAACCAACCCACACTGCTAGATATACATATAAATGCACAATAGCCCTCCCCTCATACAAATAATACGAACAGCCCACGAACAAAAATACACACAATCTGCACAATCGTAACCCGCTAACAATCCACATACATGCACACAACCCCACATGCAGCCTCTCACATGCAATACCCCAAACAGCCCCCACACATACACACACTACCAAACACACAATGTAGCATATCTATCCACACACACAATTCCACAAGTAGCCCCCATACACAGCCCACATTCATAGGTACACGATACCACAAACTACTCCTGAACATATACAATATAATAGCTCATATACGCACAAATACAAAGATACAAAGCAATTACAATATAAATAACACAAGCAGAATACGGCAGCACACAGACCTCAATTTTAAAAAAAATAGGACCGACACGCTACGGGACATCACAATCCTATATTGGCACAGTGCTGCTAAAAGGTTGCCTACCCCTGGTCTAGAAGGAAGTCAACCTACATAAAAAGTATTTTTTATGAAATCTTAAAGAACATACAATTCGTCTTTTTACAAATAAAACAAACAAACACATTTAGTTGTAGCTCAAATTCCAGGTTTAGTTTTGGTTCCAAACGTGTACCTCCATTCTTAAGGGGTAAACATTCCCAAAAAGTGGCAACATTTGTTTGTTTGTGTGGGTTGTAAAATTTCATAAAACAGACTTTTTTTTAGTGGCCACAAACCATGGCCAAAGTTAATGTGTATATTTGTTATTTGCATTTTATTTTTTTGCATTATTCACACAAAAACTTCAATTTCATGATGATATTATTGTCATTATACATTTTAGTTCTCTAAAATGTTTATATTTGTGTTCATCAATGTCTCACACGTACAACAGTAACCCCTATGTACAGGTTTTATGGGGATTTTGGAAAGTTACTGGATCAAATCTAGGGATTGCAAATGAAATGATATGGACTTTCTGCCTGGGTTGTTAAACAGGTCCCCCATATATAATTAATAAAATCACATAATTATGTAAAAATGATACATAAATATACATCTAGAATGTATATATGTATATATATATATATATACACACACACACACACACATATATCTTCATTATAATTGTATTTTTATATGTATATATATATATATATATATATATATATATATATATATATATATATATATATATATATAGAATCCATTGGTGCCCTGCACACACACTTTCAAGTATATTTATTGATATAATGCCGGGTGCATCAAAGCCATAGCCAAAAATAATAATAGAATATACAAAAGGAAGGCTTGCACTCACGGTCTGTATAATGAAATATCTTCTTTATTCCAAAATTTTTAAAACATGATATAAGTCATCGACGTTTCAGCCATCTATTGTGGCTTTCATCAGGATCAGTTTAGCACAAAATACATATGTTAATCATGGCGTTTATATAACCAAACAAACTGATCATTAAATCATTGAAAACACTCATCACCTGAAGCATTCCACACCTGGTGTCTCACTAACTAAAATACACATGTGTGCATATACCAAAACCGGAAGTAGCGATCTCGCGTCACCATCCGTTGCCAGGGTTACCCGAAATGATTACAAGCTCCCCAGCAACGAGGTGACGCTCCTGAGCGCCCGGGTGAAAGCCAGATGATCAAACAAATTAAAACATGATAAAACAACCTCATAGTATGTGTCCTCAGTCCACAAAAGTAACAGCATGTCCATAGTAAGGATCTTAATACCATATTCACAGTACTGTCATACAATCAAAAATATCTATTATAAACAGCTATATACCATAGACCATACTGCTATATATCTAAAGTATTAGAATGTGAATAAGAATATATCCTAACATACATATATATAAATCCTGCAGGGGGCAACATTGATACAAAATGCTTCTTAAAGATACAGTACAGTATACTCCCATAATGAGTAAAAAAGTGCCATACAGTGCAGAAAATCAATTCCCTGCTGTGAAGTGCGTATATATAAACACTAAATGCTAAAATGCAACCAATATATGAAAAAATATGAAAAAATAATAATTTGTATTTATATAATATAAGTGTAACCATTTAGTGAAACTAATTGTTGTTATATACAATAAAGTGATACGTGCTTATGTACAATAAAGTGTATATAGATCAACATACACTATATGAGCCTGTGAAGGATATTAATATCTATATATATATACATTAAAGTATTTTCAGCAATTCATACAGTGATACTAATTACCATTATGTGCAAAAAAGTGATATACGTCTTTATCCTGATGTGTCCATCAGATTATATGTTTACAAAGTGATTAAAGTGCTGTTATGTACACAGCAACAACTGGCACACATTGGAAATGGACCCCTCCCTTCCAGAAATATTTCGTCAGAAACCCATGATGTGTTACCGTCGGAATAAAAATCTGAGGGACTTACTGGTAAAGACGGACCCACAACATTGCAACAAACCAGTCAAGAAGGAAAACATCAATGTGGGGTGTGTAAGGTGCTTGGGATGCGTGACGTGTGGCCACCTCATCCCCTCCAAAACCTTTACACACCCGTTTACAGGCAAGTCTTACAAGATCAGACAACGCATTCATTGCAGAACTGAGTTTGTTATCTATAAATTGACTTGCCCTTGTGGGCTCAACTATATAGGTAAAACAGAAACCGCACTCTGTGAAAGAATAAGAGGCCACAGGTCTAGTATCCGGCTTGCCTACCGTGATGGTAAATCGGACAAACCAGTGGCCAGACATTTTTTAGAACTTAAGCATCAACTAGCTTCACTCAGATGCGTTGCAATTGAGCATGTTCCATTGTCTGCCAGAGGGGGTGATAGAGCTAGGCTCTTATTACAAAGAGAGACTTACTGGATTTGCCAGTTAGGAACCCTAGCACCTCGAGGCCTCAATGAGAAATGCTCATTTGTTTCTTTCCTATAAGGATCTGAGCCTTGACCCTCACCATCAATATTTACATGTCATGGGACTGTTTACCTCCTTATCCGTTATTTTTTCCATTCGCATATTTTTATTGTTCATTACTTTATTCGTTATTACTCTCATCCTGAGTTTTTAATTTTTTTCAGTTTTGATCATTTTTTTATTATTAATTTTTTTATTATTTATTTATTTTTTATTTTTATTATTTATTTTTTATTTTTTATCTTTTTTTTTTTATTTCTATTTTTCTATATATTTTTTTATATATTTTTTTATATTTATTTTTATTTTTTATTTTTATTTTTATTATTTTTTTAATTTTAATAAAAATTATTATTTTTTTTATTTTCATTTTGTTTTTATTTTATTTTTATATTTATTTTTTTTATTTTTTTTCATTTTCTTATTTTATGTTTCACTTTTAATTTTTTAATTGTTTATTTGTTTATTCATTTTCTCACTCTTATCATTATCTGTATCTTCATTTTTTTCTTTCTTCTCAGATTTATTTTATTTTAATTTCTATTCAATATTATATTGTGTTTTTTTCGTTTTTTTTCAGTACTGCTGACTATTCTTTTAATTCCATATTAACCTTACCTAATGTTATATGTAACAAGTATGTATCTAAGGGACTTACCCCAGGTGCGCAATTACCGAGCACTATATATGCATTTTATTCACATATTCAGACTTAGTATCATCACTTAGGAGTAAGATTATTTTCACACATATATTGTCCACATTTCTGCAGCCTTTGGGCCTTCCCCCACTCATCACTTCCACATACAAGACACACCACTTTGATATTTTTACACAAGTTTAATGTCTGTCGTTTTGAAAATTTATATGCACTTTTCACTGTTCATCAACATTTTCCATTTTATACACACTTTTTCATATGTATATACATTTATATGTGTATATGTGTCTGGTAGGTTTTTCGTTCTGATTCTATGCGTTTTGGCACGCTCGCCGGAAACGCGTCCTGGTCGCCATGACAACATCAAGTGTCATAAAGAAATTTGGTTCTCGCCGGCGCTGGTACTTTGGGAGCAACCACCTGAGATTGTTCATTGGTGTTGCCCCAGTAACGTACACAGCCTGGCTAATTGACACGTCCTAGGGGATCACATGACCGTAAACCCGGAAGTATGGTTGTCTGTGAAGGCGGTCTCGGCGGTTCCGGCGGCGAGCGCAAATGCAGTGCACCTGGAGGTAAGTACCCATTAGTAATAATTGTTTGTCCTATATAAGAGTGTTTTTAGTGTTTAGATATTTTGTGTCCTGATGAAAGCTCCTGTGAGGAGCTGAAACGTCGATCTCTATATTTAAAATACACTTAGAATAAACTATATTATTAAACTATATACTTATCAACAGTGGATCTTGATAAACACCCTATTGGGATGAAATGTCGATTGACATTGTTTTGACACAAACCTTATTAAACATGGATTTGAAGACCTTGGAGTGCACCCTTTATTTTGATATATATATGAATGTCAAAGTTTCAGTTCCTAGCTTGGAACTTTCATCAGGACACAAAAGCTTTTCTCTATTTCCTCTCTCTCTCTCTCTCTCTCTCTCTCTCTCTCTCTCTCTCTCTCTCTCTCTCTGTATATATATATATATATATATATATATATATATTTAAAAAACAGATAAAATGTGTATCTTGGAATACCTTTTTTATTGTACTAACACAATTTTTTAATGACAAGCTTTCGGGAGAACCTGCCTTTCTCAAGTCTGAAGCATTTCTGAGCAAGACGACACATAGAATTCAAAGTTGAGTTGTGATACAGGGGTTAAAGTGACATGAGTGCAGATAAGACAAAGGTTAGGTTGAAGAGGACCCTGCTCAAACGAGCTTACCGTCTATAGAAAATATATAACCATAAAGGACTTTTCTGGCACTCTGCCCCCATAAACCAAAAAATATACCGTAATAGGACCAAGGTGCTGTCTCAGCGCAAAGTATAATAATCCAAATAACAAGAGCACTCACTGGATTTAGTGAAAAAAATCAAAAAACTTGTATTTAAATTCACATAAATCAAATAATTTTTTTTCACTAAATCCAGTGAGTGCTCTCGTTATTTGGATAATATATACACAAATAAAAAAAAAAAGCGTTCAAAAAAAGAGCAATGTCCATATATATATATATAGTCCCAGAATGCGTTTCACCACCTCAAGTGGCTTCCTCAGCAGGATAAAAATCCAAGTGATCTGGCAAACAGAAGGACATTTGATTTTTACCCAGCGTTCTGGGACTTTATATATAAAGTGGGGAAGAGACGCATGCTTCACGTCAACATGCTTAAACCCTACCACGAGCGGATAGAGGATGTGACGGCAATCTGTGCCTCCGCCATAGAAGATCAGGAGAACTTGCCACTACCTGATCTGCTAGAACAGGAAGAGCCGGTAGAGCCCTCCCGGGGGGTTCAACTGGGGGAGCGGCTAAGCCCTCGCGAGCGTGCCCAGATACAGGCGCTGATCGTAGCTAAAGGGGCTACGTTCTCCAATTTACCTGGGTACACTCCGCTGGCCACCCACCGAGTTGAAACCCCGGGACAGCTACCTATGCGACAGGCACCATATAGGGTTCCGGAATCAGTCCGGACCCATATGAAGGCCGAGCTGGATGAAATGCTGCAGTTAGGGGTTATCGAACCCTCAGATAGCCCCTGGGCATCGCCGGTAGTCCTGGTGCCTAAAAAGGACGGCACGACCCGATTCTGCGTTGACTACCGGAGGCTGAATGACAAGACCGTGTCTGATGCCTACCCGATGCCCCGTATAGACGAACTGCTAGATAAGATGGCACGGGGCCAGTATCTCACTACCATTGACTTATGTAAGGGATACTGGCAGATTCCTTTAGCCGATGATGCCATCCCCAAGTCGGCGTTTGTCACCCCGTTTGGCCTGTACCAGTTCAAGGTCATGCCCTTCGGGATGAAAAACGCTCCGGCTACTTTTCAGCGGATGGTAGATCGGCTACTGGACGGCTTCCAGGACTATGCCTGTGCCTACCTGGACGACATAGCCATCTTCAGCCAGACGTGGGAAGATCACCTCCAACATATAGGGGCGATCCTAGATCGTATTGGGGAAGCTGGGTTAACGCTAAAACCAAGTAAGTGCCACATAGGGATGGCCGAGGTGCAGTATCTAGGACACCGAGTAGGGTGTGGGCAACAGAGACCCGAGCCAGCCAAAATTGAGGCCGTAGCCAAGTGGCCTACCCCCAGGACCAAAACCCAGGTGCTAGCGTTCCTAGGAACTGCAGGGTATTATAGGAAATTTGTACCCGACTACAGTACCCTGGCCAAACCCCTGACGGACCTGACCAAAAAGAACCTTCCTCGACTGGTTGTCTGGGCCCCAGAGTGTGAGCAGGCATTCCAACAGCTCAAGACCGCCCTAACTAATGCTCCTGTGTTAATGGCTCCTGATCCAACTAAAAGATTTCTTGTCCACACAGACGCTTCAATGTTTGGATTGGGGGCAGTGCTGAGCCAAGTGGGAGCCGATGGCGGAGAGCATCCCGTAGCATACTTAAGCCGCAAGTTATTACCCCGCGAAGTAAGCTACGCCGCCATTGAGAAAGAATGCCTGGCCGTGGTGTGGGCCCTTAAAAAGTTACAGCCGTATTTGTATGGACAACCTTTTTCCTTACTCACAGATCACAACCCGTTGGTGTGGCTAAACCGTGTATCTGGAGACAATGCCCGGCTGTTGCGCTGGAGTTTGGCGCTGCAGCCCTTTGACTTTACCATCCACTACCGGCCAGGAAAACAAAACGGTAACGCCGACGGGTTATCCAGACAGACGGAATTAGAAAAATGATCTGTGAGTACTCCCCCGGACATCCCCAAGCCGATCCGTTGGGATCAGACTGTGTATGCCGGCTTGGTTCTGGGGGAGCATTGTGGCAAACCTAGCCACTTCTGACGTATATGTATTGTAGGTTGTCCATAGGCTGAATGTATACTGCAAGTCTTTACCTGTGATAATGCTATGTT